>NC_081569.1:122752877-123052877 GCF_022355385.1 Mustela nigripes | reverse complement strand
CTGTGAAGGGTCTGCACCTCTAGCTTCCCAGATATGCACGTGTGTCTCTATCCTAGGGCGAGCAGAGCTTACACTCAAGTCAGACACTGTGCTAAATAAAGAGAGGCTCAGAGCAAATAGGGCCTTTTTATTTTGTGAAATGTAACTCCCAAATAATTTTCCAAAGTGCATGTAGGTTTGACAGGATGGGTGATAATTAGTAACAACCAAACTATTTTCATTCTTTGAGTCACATCAGGTATGACCTTTCAGTTTACGGCTTTGCACTGGCCTTTTCAACTGCAGAGACTTATATATAATGTGATCTTTGCAGCTTCAAAGACAGGCACTCTCTCAGGAATGAGAATTGGTGGTAGCCTTCCTACAAATCAAGGGTAACTGGCATGGAATAAAAATGTGAATGACCAAAGTCTGTCCCAGTCTTCAAAATACATGCAAATTCACATTATAAGCTCTAGAGTCTTACAAATGATTGTTTTAGTTGTTTTAAAAATGATCAGTGTTTTCTCTTGCTGAATAATAGCTCTTAATCAAAAGTACCAGTTGTACAATGAACCCTTCAAAGGTGAGCTTTGGATTGATGTAAAGAGGTTTTCTTGTGTGTTCTAACTGAAGGTATATGATGAAAATGTCTGGGAGTATGCTGAATTGAGATATTTACTGAATTTTTATCATCATAATTAAATCTATTAATAAGTTTATTGATTTCTTTCACCTGATTGTCACACCCTATTTCTGTATTATATTGAGTATTTGGCTTGGTAAAATTTTTACATGGGTATTTTAGCACCAGTGAAAAGAACTCAAATTTGCTTATCTTCACCTTCTGGAGAACTAATTAATACTAAAAAAAATAGTTATTATACTTTATGTTGCAAGGGAATCTATTGAGAGAAGCAGAAACATGGAGATTCTAGTTTGTAAATTTAACTCTACAAAACTGTTAAAGACATTATGTTCTTTATAAGGTAAACTTTAAATAATTATATTCTGGCTCATTAATAAATGTCTACAAAAGTAAATTAAAAAAAAAAGATTTTGGGGGGCGCCTGGTTGGCTCAGTGGTTTAAGTCTCTGCCTTCAGCTCAGGTCATGATCTCAGGTCATGATCTCAGGGTCCTGGGATCGAGCCCCACATTGGGCTCTCTGCTCAGCGGGGAGCCTGCCTCCCCCTCTCTCTCTGCCTGCCTCTCTGCCTACTTGTGATCTCTCTCTATCAAATAAATAAATAAAAATCTTAAAAAAAAAAAAAGCATGTCGTTTAAAAAAGATGATTTTGGGTAATTAATATATGACTAAATAAATATGGATAAACAATTAGTAAAAAAGCCTTCCTTTATACAGTGCTCATTCTTCTCTTCAAAAATTGGGAATTCATCTTTCTGTGGAGTGAAAAAATTCTGGTTATGGAGCACCATAATACTACCAGCACCTCCAAATTCTTTGTAGAAAAGGAGCATGGCAACAAGGCTCCTTTGTGGTGCTGAGTAAATGACATAGACATTGGAATGCCATATGGAGAAAACATATGTTAGGACGACTTTGCTTTATGATTTTTGGATATAGGTTTCCAGATAAACTTTCTGTAGTGGAAACACTAATAGGACAAATGTATTTTTGTTAAATAAGTCATTCCAGAAAAAGAACAAAAAATCAAGAGTTGCTGCACTTAAAAAAAAATATATATATATAGTTACATAATAGAAAACAAATATGCATTATATATATACACACTACTACCTAAGTAATTTAGAATAAGCATTAAAAATAATACATGATTTTTTATAGGATAAGTGGCACTAAATTATCCATTTTGCCTGTCCACATTGATTACATTACCTTAAAAATAAAAAAGGAAAAAAAGGAGGCTTTGTGTTTGGTGTTCCATGTCTCCATCTGTAAATTGAGGTTCAAATAAGGTAGAATGGTGATATTTTCAAATCCAGTTCAAATAGATTTAAATTGGTGAAATCTTGCTGAATCGAGGTTCAGAATTGTTGGAATTATAAAAAACAAACAAACAAAAAACAAAACCCTTTGTATCTTTTAAAACCTGAAACATATTTATCCCGTGAGCACTTTTGCTTTTAATTTACAAAAGCTTGTTTTTGAAGGAAATTTACTCTTCTAATTCCTCATTTATTAACACTGAACTTATTAAGATGTTGTATTGTAAAATCTATTTGAATTTTAAGAATCCTTTTAAGGATTCCATTTTGAGGTTCTATGAAGAATCTTTTTTGTTGTTTTTTAAGTAACTTTTCTAAGGGGAGGGTATTGTGTTTTTGGTAAATACAAGTAAACTTGAATATAAAAAAATTCCACATTTAGTTGGAGGAATTTAAGTAAAATAATTTTTAAGTCAGTTTTAAAGTTGGTAAAATATTTTTTTCAGCCTGGAAACCTTGGTGTTGGTGGTGAGGAAATACACAAGGATTTTCAGACAGGTAGGCAAAATCCAGTACTGTAGAGTCTCCAGTCAACGGTGTTCCTACTTGTTGGAAAGAGCCAAGGCGATGCTCTGTATCTGACAATATGGAACATTTCCACATTTACCATCTCATAGTTTAAGATGCTGTTTTTCAAACTCAAAATAATGTATGTGATTTTCTTTTCTGCAGATCCACTCTATCTTCAAGGCCTATTTGAAAAATTGCATTTAACATGTGACCTTCCTTGTCTTATTTGACATTCTCTTCAATGAAATCCTAGCATTGAATAAAATTCAGTTTAACAACAGAATTTATTTCTCTCTCTCTGACTGTCTCTCTCTCTTTCTCCATATTGTTTTTGTCTCCTGTAAATAGTATAAGTTCTTTCGGGAAAGGGATTTTTATCTTCTGCCATTATGCTTAGTAGCCAGGCTCTTGGATTATCCATATGTTGGAATTACACAATGATTAGAAGTTGCTATTAAATGAGTTATTAAGACTAAAATAGCTAAAAGGCTTTAGGAAGATTTGATGATGTAAAGAAGGTTCAGAGTTTCCACCTGACCCTTAAGAAGTGTGAATTAATTATACTGGGTAAATAGTTCGTGCAAAACTACAGAGGGACATGACAACATATGCTTCTGGTTGTGTTCTTCAGAGGTAAGTGTTCTGGTCCTTGTTCGGTCTCTATACATGTGACCTTGGGCAAGTCACTTTGTCTTTATTGGACTTTAGTTTCTCCAACTGCAAAACGATGAACTTGGTCTTGATTTGTAGTTTTCAAGCTTCCCTGCTCAGTTCCCCAGGAAAGAGTCTAAGGTCTACCTTGGATAGGGAAGTTGAACAGGTAGATTACTGGTTCTTCATTTCCATTTCAACCAGAACAATTCCACCTTTCACTTGAAACATTGTCTTTTCCCATATGCGTTCCTTTAGAGGGGAAAATGTACTTCAAAGCTAAAAAAAATGTTTACAAATGATTGCAACATTATCTGTAAAAATCTTCCCTATTTCAAGATCAGTGAATCTGTTTTTTGTCTTTAACCCCCAGGGAGCTTGCTTCTAGAAATGTCCCCATAGTTTTAGTCTTGGCTGTTCTTCCAAGCCTCCATCATTGCCTATAAATAACCCTCTGATCTTGCACATTAGAACCAGGAGAAAGATAGCTCACATAAGACCCACAATGAAATGTGCCTCTTTATTCTGTTTAAAATATATATAAATTCAATTGCATATTCTTTAACATTTTTTCAAATCTATTTTTAAACTTTTTATTGCTTTACTGACAAACTCTTTAAACTAGGTCTATTTCTGCCCATTAGGAAATTTACCAATTTCTCTTCACTCCGTTGAACTATTTTCCTTCACATTAAGGTACTTAGGAATCAAGTAGTAAATTTCCCATTAAAAGGGAGTCGTTTTCCATAGCTATTTCTCTATCACGAACTCCCATTGCCTTTAATGATGTGGATCTAAACTTGAGGCACAAAAGAACATTTGTACTTCTCACTCTTTAAGGGAACTTTATATTTTTTACCAAAAAACCTGAGAAAGTTCTAAATAGTCCATACTTTATAGAGTTATATTCCACAACCAAAAGAAACAAGAGTGAATCCTTTGAGCCTGGGTGTACTTAAATGTCCCATGTTGCAACTCACAGGCTTTTCTCTATACTGGCCAATGCACATGACATTTTCCAGAGTTGTCATTGGACACGTTCATCAACAGTGTATTCACAATGAGGACAAATATTATCAAGGTAATGTAGAGTCCTTCTATATCTCTTCATTTCATCAGAACTTGCCACATATGGTAATGTATTGATATAGATGGCAAAATGTTACACACACACACACACAAACACACACACTCACACATCCACAGGTGCAAACACACAGATCTCTGTCAGCATTTTCTTTCCATTACAAATTGTTTTTTTTTTTTTTTTTTTTAAGATTTTATTTATTTGACACAGAGAGAGAGTGCAGGCAGGGGGAGCTGCAGGCAGAGGGAGAGGGAGAAGCAGGCTCCTTACTGAACAGGGAGCTCGACACAGGCCTCAATCCCAGGACCCTGAGAGCATGACCTGAGCCAAAGGCAGATGTTTAACTGACTGAGTCACCCAGGCGCCCTGCAAACTAAGCTTGTGGCAATAAATTCCGTGACATTAAGCGTGGAAAATATTAAAAGCATGGATAATTATACTATAATAAATTGAATTTATGATCTTGAAAATATTTTTTTATTAAACTTGATGACATGAATATAACTATATGTTTGAGAGGTTACATTAATCCCGTAAAGGGTGTTAGGATGGGGAAGGAACAAGAAAAAGAAAATTTAACTGAAATTACTTTGACCTAAAAAAAAGTGTGGAAGATAAGATAATTAGGTGGATTTGGGGATCTCTAATGAGTGAAGTGAAGCTGGTAATGAATTAGCCACAGATTTTGACAATCCATGAATAGTCTAAAATCCTGCTGTTCCTGTGCTACTGAAGGTCGTGCAGAAATGCAACGGCACTGATTCACTGGGGAAGACTGATTTGCAGCAACATCTTTGTCTGAGGGAGTGTCATGTTTTTGAGGAAAACAGTTTTTAGGACAGTGTCTCTTACTAATCACTTCTCTAAATTTAGATAAGCATAGAGGAGTTCTTGTGAATAAAAAAAGAATGAAACTTGGTTCTAGAATATAATAAAGATCAGCAAGACATTTAAAGAATGTTAAAAGGAAAAAAAATAAAGAATGTTAAAAGGACATTCAGGAGTGTGTAAGGGAATTTCTTTTAGTGCCATTATATAAAAATTCAATGTGTTTCATTTTTATATTGAAGTTGCCCCAAAAGCAATCCCAGACAAGCAAAATGGCATCTTTTTTTTTTGAGATTTTGTAGTGTCTGAGAAATTTGAACATAAAATGTTTTATATCTAGGGTTCTTTCAAAAGCAGAGCCAATCCTAGTCCTTGTTTTCATTTCTGTGAGGTTCATTTTCCTGATTTGTAAAAACTGAATCCAGTCCTCACTGGATCTCTAAGACCCTTTCTGGCGCCAGAGTTATGTGATTGTAATGTAATTTGTCATTCTTTGTTGCCTTTATTTCTCCCATTAAATGAAGAGTTGTTGCTTAATCAATATAAGACTGACAGTAAGTACTATGGATTCAAATTGTGAATGGTATTGTATGGCATATGGTATAGGTTTTCCTTTTCAGATATGGTATGTGCAGTCAGAATTTTCTGAAGTCAGATAGGGTGAGATGTAATAACTACCACCAAGAAATAACTTGGGTGTATAAAATATTCTGTATACACACACATCTAGTTTGGATACAGATAATAAACAGCTCTGTAAATATTTTATCACCCAGGTAAGAACTATGAGTTAAGACTAAAGAAAAAGCCTCCGAAATTACAATAATGGCAATAATAATTATTATTGTGAATCACAGTTATAATATTGCCACTAATAATATTCTGATAAGAAAAAAATCCTCACATAACATTTACTATGTGCTGGGCACTATGCTATACACGTTACATTTGTGAACTCATTTTGATATTCATGAGATATCTATATTATGGGCATTGTTATTTAGTTATACCCTTCCTAAAAAGAATCACACATGAATATAGACAGAATACTATTTAGTGCAATTTACAATATGATAGGCCTTGTTACAACATTTTAAATATTCCATGTTTTTCTCAGTCTTGACACCAATCCTGATTGGTAGATAATGTTTTTTTCTACTTTACAGATGAAGAGATTGAGACTTGAATAACTTAAATAACTTGCCCAAATGCGATGCCTAGATAAGAAAAAAGAATTTTATATGCACACGATTCGTTTGACTCCACCATCAGGGTTCTTCACTGTTATACCTGGGAATTTCCAAGGTTATTCCTTTTTAATGTGGGTAAAGTAATTTCAACCTGTGGCTGTGGGAGAAGATAAAGTGGTTAGGGAGAATATTTTATAGCATTAATAACAACTCAATCTTCTTCAGATGCCAGGGGGACACCACGTGGCATTTTATGTATAGGTTTACATTTATTTGATCTAACACTGATGGCCCATAGTTAAATTGAGCTTCTAGATTGAACCAGTGGAATTGCTGATACATAATCATTTCTGACCCATAAAAACAGTGATTTTATAATTTACTTTAATACATGGTCCTTCTAGCAAACTTTGAGCAATAATATGCCAATTCAATTAAATGCTAATTGTTGATTGACTGACAAAGAGGAAGCCCATGGGCTGCTTATTTGTAATATACACTTTGATTATTTTAGAATTTTAGATCTCCTCGGCATTATTACATTTAATGATTCATAATTTTAAAGCCAGACTTTGCCTATTCATTTATTGCTCTTTACATGAGTTGTTCCAAATCACAAAATGCCAGGGGGCTTTAGAATTTAAGTTCTCCTCCTTGTATTACCAGACTCTACATACTTAATAGTCTGTTTCCACTCAAACAAGGAAGGAAGCCCCCTGTCTCAACAAGCAGAAGAAATGGGACAACCACTTAGTTCAGGACTCCTCAGTTGCTTTTCTACGAGCTCCGATGAGGTAAGCCCAAATACTGCACCGAATCACTCCTCCATGATGTTGACGAAACCGTCTTCTCTAAGCTACATACCCTCCCTTCTATACTCAGCTCTGTGGTGCCGGGGCTGGGAACCTGCAAGTTATATTTCTTTCTTATAGACTGGTTCCTTCTTGGCCTTGACCAGTAGGGCCACTAGGTGGGACTGGAAAGCAATAGGATGAAGTAATGTGGATGCTCCTGGTTTATTTGCTGATGCTCTAAGAGTCACTGAGGCAAGAGTTTTCTACCTAGCCATAGAAATTGGTCCCATGCCCAGTTTTTTCCATTCATCCCAGGACCAGTTGCATGGAGCCTCCTCAGAGGAACTGGCCCCAATTGCGTCCCCCTTCCTCAGAGAGCTAAGCCCAGCTTCCTGGAATCCTTCCCACCTTTCAAGTTCTAAGAACTTCACAGACTCTCATTTAAGCTCAGTGCTAGATAGTTTGCTATCATTGCTGTCTCTCCAAAGTTCTCTTTGCTTTTCAATGTCTGTTCAATCAGGTTGCTATATGGTGTTCCATCTGTTGAAATAACCAGTGTGTTTGCTTTTTCACAGTCTGATACCTCCCTAGTGTTCTAACTGATGTTGTTAATAAGTTGTTTCTTTAGTGTGGAGTACTTTATCCAAATCCTGATATGAAATGTGAGAATGGTACCTAGGATTTGAACTCATGTTTGCAAGACAGAAATCTAATTGGTAAATGGTTGGTAAACATTTGACAATTCCAATATTTAGTATTAGATTTCTTAGAAAAGATACGAAACAAATAACTATGATTAAAAATACTAAATGAAAGGTTTCTCTGCAATCAATTGTGAAAAGTTAACTTCTTACATTTAGGAAGAGCTTCAGGGCTGATTTAATAGATTGTTTTATGGCTAGAAAATACTCTTTGGTTTGTGTGAAAGTACATATTCTGTATACCCATATTTGCATTTGGTTTGTTTCTTTACTTTCTATTTTTAAGGAGTACCAACACAAAGTATTCTGGCTGGCAAACGAGGTTCTCATTTCATTTATTCATTGAAGTCCGAGTCCTTATATGTACTTTAAAACTGCAAGAAGTTGGACTCCCTGGTTGAGTCAACACCTTGCTGCCCCTTTTTCCATTAATCTTTCATGTACCCGGTCACATACGGAGACCCTTTCCTTCCAAAATGCTGAGCTTACTTTTTGAGGGGGGAGAGATACCTTAACTGATCCCACCGCTGTTGTGCTTAAGTAATTGGGTCACCACACAGTGACTTGGAATCTAGTCTTTCATGAGATCCTTCATAATAAACCGAGGTCAGTAGCACCTCGTTCAGCTCATGGACGGGAATTCTGTATGACCAGAATGCTATTGTTTCACATTTAATGCACCATTTTTAGTCACGTCCCCTCAGTTATGGGACATTTCAGTCTGCTTTTCTCCCCCATTCTTGACATTGAAAGATTTTTATTTCAGATTATATATTTCAACCTTGAAATTAGTCTGGATTCATGTGTGAATTTATTGTAGCCATTCCCTTGCTTATATCTGTTAAATGAATCTCTCTAGATGAGAAGTGAAAGTGTGATAAAGGAATCCCTTTATGATATGCCCGTGCTACCTCTCCACCCTCCCTTCTCCCAACGCTCACCTCATACTCTCTATCACACATGATCTGTTCACAATTCCTGGCAGAGTCTTTGTTTCCTTTCCCTTTGCTTCTTTGCAAATATTGCTGCTTCTTCCTGGAATATCACCACAGCTCATCTCCCCTTCTTCCATCAAGCAACCACTCTCCCAGTGGTGGAGAATCAGCTCAAGTATCTACCCTTCCAGTAAACATTTTATGATTCCTTTGGGTCTCTGCATGGAGTTGTTACCATAGTACTTTGAGTTTTCCTCTCCCATAAATCTTAGTTCAATCTGTTCCAAATGATTTTTATGGCATTCTTCAATTTAATAATTGAAGCTTACATAGGAGTGGATATATACTTTATAAACATATTTTTTTAAAAGAACCAACCAAGCCAAGGAACAACAACAAAAAATTATCAAAATCTTGCATTTAATTATGTGTTCTACCTAGCACATTTTCTTGAAGATAGTCACTAACTTAAATTTTCTTTTGCATTTATTACTTTATTTTTAAAACAACTTAATAACAAATGCATATATTCTAAATATTTTTAGTCTTCCTTTTAGTCTTCCTTGAATGATACCAAGAACATATACCTGCTTATATATATATATATCATATACATACCCATGTAGTATATAGTGTGTGCATTTATATATTCTTCTTTTTTAAAAAAGATTTTATTTATTTATTTGACAGAGAGAAACAGTAAGAGAGGGAATACAAGCCAGGGGAGAGGGAGAGAGAGAAGCAGGCTTCCCATAGAGCAGTGAGCCCAATGCAGGGCTTGGTCCCAGGACCCTGAGATCATGACCTGAGTCAAAGACAGATGCTTAACGACTGAGCTACCCAGGTGCCCCTACATTTATATATTCTTCTGAAACTTGCTTTATTTAACATTTCTGATATTGACCTATATTTTTACTTGCAGCTCTAGGATTTTAACTTTTAATATTAAATATTATTCCATTGTGTAAATATACCACATTTATGTAGTCATTCTTCTGCTTTCCTTCTAGAAAATGCCATTAGTGTATATTTCTTAGAGTTCTAGTTATCATGTTTACAAAGAGATGATAACAGGTTACTTGGAAGCATTCCTCTAGGAATCAGAACAGAAGTGAATTACAGGCCATTTGTGTTAGCTTTGTCATCTCTACATGCTCAATAGACATTTTCTAGTATCATCATCATCGTAGATCATAGAGTCTTTTGATAAACAAAAGGACCCCCTTTCTCCCAGACTGAAGCCTAGATCTTGAGAGAGCAGAGGTAGCCTTTTAACTTTACCTATTAAAAAAGGAATGAGAGAAATAAGTCAATCAGAGAAAGAGGAATTTGAGAGGCAGAGTAGGGCTTTGGGGGGGTAGGGAAGGAAAAAAATGAAACAAGATGGGATCGGGAGGGAGACAAACCATAAGAGACTCTTAATCTCACAAAAAACACTGAGGGTTGCTGGGGGGAGGGGGGTGTGGAGAGGGTGGTTGGGTTATGGACATTGGGGAGGGTATGTGATATGGTGAGTGCTGTGAAGTGTGCAAGCCTGGTGATTCACAGACCTGTACCCCTGGGCCAAATAATATATTATATGTTAATAAAAATTTTTTAAAAAGGAATGAGAGCTTTTGTGGAATCCATTGATAGTCGTAGCTATGAATAATTTCAGAAGCTCAGGTAGGTAGGGAAAATATCCTATTATTTCATGTAATTAAAATTAAATTTGATTCCTAGTCTCTATTCTGACTGGATGACAATACTTTTTAATCTTAGGCATTATTAGGTTTCTCTTCCCTTTATGGACTCTGCCAATGTGCTGGGCAGTTGGTCCAGAGGAGATATTCAGGAGGTCCTCTGATCTTTAGTCTACATGGTTACTGTTGAAATGTTCACTGTCTAATCCTGTGTGAGTTCTGGAAATTTGTGTAGATCCTAGAAATCTACTGGCCCTGGTCCTATGTAATGGATATCTGGGACAGATACAGTAATTCTCAACAACAGTCCATTTACACCCATGAGTTCACCTTCTACCTTGAACTGAGGCCATACGACAAGTTCCAACCAAAGGATTTTGAGCAAAATGGACACGTATCACTTTGGAGATAAAGTATAGAAGAGGAGGCATTAAAGCCTCAGTGTGCTCCTTTCCCTGCCTCAGTAAATGTGAAACAACATATTGAGATAGAGGAAATTCCAGTGGTTTAAGTTTCTGAGTAACTGTGTGAAATACGGATGCACAACATGTAGGATTGAAATTGAGATGGACCTGTCGTTTACTATGACTTATTCCAGCCTAATACATTAGTACTATGTTTTTTTGTTTTTGTTTTTTTCCCCTAGCCGTGAGCCTATTCTTTTATGGCCCAGTGATCCTATGGCATCATACAGATATTGCCTCTTAAGTTTTTATCACCTTCTTGGATCGCGGATGGGAAATCTGTTAAGAAACCCTACTTGCTGTGGAGTCCAGTCTTTGAAATACTACTCAGACTTGGATGTATTCAATTCTCACTCTCTTTCTCAGTCAGTCGCTTCTCTTCCTTTCCCTGCAAGACTCCAAACAGAGTCTTCATTTACCTTTGCCTTTCAAAAAATACAAGAGGACAAATTACCATCTCACAATTTCTGCTGTGTTTAAGGAACACACAGATCCTAAATCTCGTTATTGAATCACAGAGAAGGAGGCAAAAAATAGGGTGTTTTGAGTCAAAAGGGTGACAACTTTTTCCTCCCAAAACATATGGATAGCATTAAGGTGTCACTCTTTCTGATTCTTATATAACACTGAACATGAAACATGAATTTGTATCTCAATAAATTGTCCTGCCATATACCTAGAGTTTTTAATGACCTGACCCTGAATCTTGACATCCCACAGATTGTATTTGACTTATAAGCATTAAGCTTGATTGAATAAAATGACAGTGCACAGCCTTACAAGGGATTCCTTTACTCTCCTTAAACACACCATAGAGCTCTCACAACACATTTTTGAAGACCAGCCATTCTTGAGCTGGGTGTAAAATGTACCTGTGACCCTAGTGCCTACCCAGCAGAATTTTTACTCTGTTCTCTTGCTTTCTTTTCCTTCCTGTGTAACGTCTTTCCTCCACAGGATTCCTCTCATTATTTTTGTTCCCCACAAATGTTTTTCTTTTTGTCTCTGTTTCTGCAAATGATGAATGCCTTCATTGTATAAAGCTGGTTTTTAAAACAGATGGGTTTCTCCCCTCTCCAAGAAAAGTTGACTACTTCTTTAAAAGCCTTACCTTTAAAAAAAAAATTATTTTAATGGCCAGAAAAGTCCAGCGAGATTTTCTTTCCTCCTTATAATTTGATTCATGTAAGATTTTCATTTTGTGATAGCTTTCAACCTGCCTGGAGAGTGAGTAATGATCTTTGCTATCAGTAATCTGATTTACATAGTATAGACAAGTAGATTGTTGCCATTCTTGGAGCAACTCCAAGGACTCCTCTCCCCAAAAAATGCTTCCCCCTTTTGAAGTTGGACTCTTTTTGACTGTGGTATTGTTGCCTAAATGCATTAGCTATACTTAGAATCAGGCCAGGGCAATTTGCAACACTGTACATTAAAAGGCCTTTTTATTCAGATCTCCTTTTTTTTAAGCTACTTTCCCCCTATTTTTTTAAGGCCTCTATTTGGTATTCACTGGTCTTTTTTTAGTCAACAAGCCAACTTTGAAAGAGTCACAAAAAGGAGATAAGATTGGTTTGTTACTCTTTTGGGTGCTTTTTCATACATTTTTACAATTTACAAGATAATTACTATGAAGATGTAGCAATGATTAATAACAAAAATATTGCTATTATCCATGTAGGGAAACTCTTTAGCTGGGACATATTTTGGAAACTACCAGATAGGATCATATATGGGACCATTTCTACTGCTGAACCAAAATTGGTTTCCAGGAGTAAGAGAGCTGTTAATCATAGTGATTTTACCAATGAAGATGGGGATCTAGAACATCCTATGGTAATTAGGTGCTAGATGGTAGAAATAAGATAGAATTCAAACATGTATCTAAAATTTATTCACTTACACATAATAAGTTGTATTTTTTAACAACTGATTTTCACTGGGGGGGGGGAGGTGTATGTAATTTAAATAAAACAAGCCTCCGTATAGGAGGAATGTTCTGTATAGAATTTTGCTGACTCAGTAAGCATTGACTTTTTTTTTTTTAACCAAGATACAGTAAATCCCTTGAACACATTTAAATGAATGTTATTGTCTAGTGTTAATGTTTGGATGAAAAAATACTTAAGGGATTTTTTTTTCCACATCATTTTTTTCTATTTTTAGATTCAGCTTCCTTTTTTCTCAAAGGTTGCCAAAATTTGGCATATTTCATGTACCTTTCTTTCCACATTAGAGGTTTCTTCATACATATATGTTATTTAAAATATCTAGATTTTGTGACTGAGAAGCAATATTTTAACACTGCTGGACTAAATCCCGTGAGACAGTGATTGTGTCTTTGTGTTCCTGCTGTATACCTAGAGCTTAGCATGGTTCCTGGAACAAAATAGACTGTGATACATGTTTTTGGCAGACAAAATCCAGTTTTGCCAACTTTAAGTCACCTTAATGTTCTTTCCTACACATCTCACCTCAGACATAGCTGTGATCTTAAAGCCAATGCAGACATTCTTGATTCACATTCCTTCCATGAACTAGCTCCACCCATGGTAGATTTCAATTCTGAACTGTTCAGTATCTGTGACAATATACAAAAAGTGGGAGTAATAATGGAAACCATGGTTTTCTTAATACTGTCAGCCAAATATATTCCACTTTCCAACTTCTAGATTCTACTCCTATCTGGGTCCCTTGTGGTTTCATGAAGCTTTCATACTAGGTGGCCAATGAATTTTGAAAGAAATGATAGTCATAATCTCACAACAAAGCCTATAATTCTCAGTGCAGAATTATCTTTTCCTTTCTTTCATGGCCACTGGTCACAATCAAGATGGTGACTGCATTCTTTGTCTAAAATCTTGAAAACTATATTCAGAAGAGAACCTAACAGACCAGCAATACATATAAGTGAGAAATAATCCTTTGCTGTATTAAGTCACGGAGTTTTAAAGATTATTACAGCAGCATATCTTCACATATCCTAACGATACAGATACTTTGCCAAAGTGCTAAAGTTTTATAAAAAGAGTGATTTGACACTTCCATGCACTATGCAGAATGCCAGTTTTTATTATCAGTGCTTTTGTGATGGCCATTTGAAATCCTGCCTCAAATCCTGCTTTTTCCTCTACCCATTTACAATTCTTTGTTTACAAACTTTTCAGAAGACAAATATATACTTTTTAAGACTAAGACCCTTTCAAAACTGTTTCAGATTTCCTCCACCCTGAAATACGTCTGCCCCTCCTTGCGTGTCAGCCTCTATTATTGGAGTTAGAGCCACATCTCTGCTTTGAGGGTGATGCATAGTCTCTTCCAGCTGACTGTGAATCTACCAACTAACACTCATATGACTCTATACAGACATGTAATTTCATCATATTCATGCAGATAAACACCAGTGTACCAGCCACTTTTTTTTTTAAACACTTATTTATTTGAGAGAGAGAGAGAGAGAGAGAGAGAGAAGATAGAGCACTTGGGGAGGGGTTGAGGAGTAGAGGTAGAGGGAGAGAAAAATTTAAGCAGACTCCATGTTGAATTGAACATGGAGCTCAGCTTGGGGCTCAATCTCACAACTCTGAGATCACGACCTGTAGCTAAAACCAAGAGTTAGTCACTTAACCGACTATGTCACCAGGTGTTCCTATCAACCACTATTTCTAAAAGACGAACAAGGGAATTTCTTTGAGAAGTGATGACAAAACCATATTTTTTGTACTATAGAATTCTAGTTCTGATGAACACACTATTCTTCTCCAGACAGCCTTTAAATTGTTTTAGATATATGTACATTGGACCTTAAATTCCTCAGTGCAAAGCAGATGCTGCTTGATAGCACTGAATCTGGCTTTGGAGATCATCCTTCTGTGCCTTTCTGAATTTTATGACCATTTTTTTTTTTTTTTTCAGAGTAATCTTTGATCTTTTTAAACTGGAGAGGAATTCTGACAGATCCACTTTAAATGGGCTTTTGAGTCTCTTCGTATTTTTTCAATCAACAAATTAGACAATGGAAGATAGGCATTGTCCTACTTTTCACTAAAAAAGCATATGTACCAAATTTGTAAAATGCATCTATAATGAGAATAAGATGGTAAGTAGGGGGGCAAGACTTCAAGACACACCAACACACTTCAATGGCCAATATTTCCTTAAAATATTTCATGTGTTTGTATTTCTTGTCTCTTTTAAACTATTACTATAAATTCTTGGAAGAAAAGGATAATCTGTTTTCTGATGCTTTGTGTCCCCTTATTCTACATAATAATAAGGTTGCCAGATAAATACAGGACTCCCAGTTAAATTTAAATTTCAGAAAGATAGTGAATATATATTTTTTGTGTAAGTGTGTTCCATAAAATATTTGGGATATATTTTTACTTTAACTTTGTTCATTTGAAATTCAAATTTAACTGGGTTTTCTTTATTTTTACTTGCTAAATCCAACAACCCTATAGAGTAGGCACTCAAACAAACAAACAGAAAAACCACTTGACAGATACAAAACCTAACCCTTCTTGTCATTAATAGAAGATCTAGAGCTGGAATTAGACCCAGAGTTTTCTAATTCTCTGCCCAGAGATCTTTTCTCCACATCAGATGTATTTATCACAAAAATGTATGGAAGATCACTGCATTAGCCCCTAGGGGGAAAAAGCTGCTTGGCTCAGCTATTGGATCTCCCACTTACTTGTTGTTGGATTTTGGACAATTCACTTGTTCTTCATTTTCTCATCCATGCAATGGGAATTAAAATAACATTATAAAGTTATGTAAGACAATGTACTTAAGTTGGCAATAATCACTATTTGACTGAAATAGAAATTAAAAGCAAGTATTTATTTATTTTTGTGTGTTCCAGGTCCCTTCAGAGGGTCTGATGTAATCTTAAGAGCCCTCAAAAGAAAATTATATGTTCACAAATCATTTTCTTAACAATTTCAAAAGGTCATGAACTCTCTGAAGCCCAAGTTCCATGAAGATGGAGTGAATCTGGGATCACTTTTACAGACACTTTGGAACACTTGATACTCAAAAGATACTATGTTAAATGAGGTAGCTTCATAAACCCAGTAGATCTGCTCTTTTACCAAAGTTGAGCTATCATTTCTTAACCTTGGGATCCTCAATAATTCTTTCTTATAAAGGGCTGAGGTGATAAACTTGAGCTGAGTTGATGACATATTGCTGACTGATATGTTCTCTAGAGAGCTTCAAATTCACTTACAGCATTTTGCTAGTTGGGCACACATTTAATTTTCTTAGCACTATATTCAATGATCTGTAGCCTTGAACTTAAATAGTGAATTTTGGGGGCACTTCATCATGTGTTTACACAGCAGAACACAA
The DNA here is from genome assembly GCF_022355385.1 of Mustela nigripes. Lineage (NCBI taxonomy): Eukaryota > Metazoa > Chordata > Mammalia > Carnivora > Mustelidae > Mustela > Mustela nigripes. Next base: position 123,036,731 of record NC_081569.1, on the reverse strand, counting down.
ACTACAAAAGGCAAACTCTTCAGAAAGTGTTCTTAAAATGTAATTACACAGTGCAGTATGACTTTATAATTTATATTATCCAAGTATACTTTGCTTTATCAAATAATTGTCATTTATTATCCAAATTAAAAATGATTTATATATTTTATCATTCTATCCATCCTACAACTACCACTGGGTATAAAATAAAATAAAGGGTAGAGGAGCAAATTTAAATTGTACATGTATTTGTAACCAATGGTACATATTTGAATTCCCCACTAAATTGCACAAATTAAAATACAGTCTCCTTAAGATAGAGCCTTTAACCAAAGTCTAGATCTATTCTGTAAGGATTGTCAAGTCTAACAATATTCTACCTGATGGAGGCCATTCCAGATAGATATCCTACATAAGAGAAACTTTCTCTAGTTAGCAATAAAACAACTAAGGAATACAACTGCCTTTATCCAGGCACAGGTTTTACTTAAATCATAGGAGAGGACTTTAATTTTCAGATATTATTATGAGATAATGTTATTGAGTACAGAGAGGTTAAGCAATTTGTCTAAGAACAGGAACATAGGCAGACAAGCTCTGGGGCAGAGTACTTGCCACTGCTGAAAGATGGTATATACTGAAAGCATATTCACGTTGAGCAAGCAGTTTTGCCATCTGCTTTTTGTTTTCTTCAGCTATTGAAGTGTCATTGACAAAGTTATAATATATTTTTTATTTTTTTTAAAGATTTTACTAATTTATTTGAAAGAGAGAGAGCACGAGAGGGAAGAAGGTTAGAGGGAGAAGCATACTCCCCGCAGAGCTAGGATCCTGATGCAGAACTTGATCCCGGGACCCTGGGATCATGACCTGAGCCGAAGGCAGTTGCTTAACCAACTGAGCCACCCAGGGTTCCCAAAGTTATAATATATTTAAAGTGCACAATGTGATGAGTTGATGTTCACTCTGTATCCATTGTGAAAGGATTCCTACCATTAAATTATTAACCAATCTATCACTTCAGATAGTTACCTTTTCTTGTGTGTGAAAATACTTAAGTTCTGCTCTCAATAAACTTGAAGTATATAATACAGTGTTATTTTTTTTTCAGTGTTATTAATATAGTCACCATATTATACATTAACTCCTCAGACCTTATGCATCTTATAAACGAAATTTTGGGGGCACCTGGGTGGCTCAGTGAGTTAAGCCTCTGCCTTTGGCTCAGGTCATGATCTCAGGGTCCTGGGATCGAGCCCTGAGTTGGGCTCTCTGCTCAGCAGGGAGCCTGTTTCCCCTCTCTCTCTGCCTGCCTCTCTGTGTACTTGTGATCTCTCTCTCAAATAAATAAATAAAATCTTTAAAAAAAAGAGGAAAAAAATGAAATTTTGTATATATTTTTTAAAGATTTTATTTATTTATTTGACAGAGAGAGATCACAAGTAGGCAGAGAGGCAGGCAGACAGAGAGAGGAGGAAGCAGGCTCCCTGCTGAGCAGAGAGCCTGATGTGGGACTCAATCCCAGGACCCTGAGATCATGACCTGAGCCGAAGGCAGCAGCTTAACCCACTGAGCCACCCAGGCGCCCTGAAATTTTGTATTCTTTCACCAACCTTTCTTACTCCCTTTGCCCCTGGCCCATGGCAACAACATTTTACTTTCTGTTTCTATGAGTTCTACTTTTTGAACAATTTTCATGTATAATTGATAATGTCTTTCTCTGTCTGGATTATTTTACTTAGGAAAATGCCCTCCTGTTTCATCTGGGTTGACACAAGTGGCATAATTTCCTTCTTCTTCTTCTTTTTTTTTTAAAAGATTTTATTTATTCATTTGACAGACAGAGATCACAAGTAGGCAGAGAGGCAGGCAGAGAGAAAGGAGGAAGCAGGCTCCCCGCTGAACGGAGAGCCCGATGTGGGACTCAATCCCGGACCCTGAGATCATAACCTGAGCCAAAGGCAGCGGCTTAACCCACTGAGCCACCCAGGCGCCCCTACATAATTTCCTTCTTAATTAAGGCTGAATACACACACACACACACACACACACATACATTCTTATTCCATTCATCCACCAATGGACATATACGTTGTTTCCATACCTTGGCTATTGTGAAAAATGCTAGAATGAACATGGGCATACCAATGTTTCTTCAAGATGCTGATTTTGTTTCTTTTGGATATATGTACCCGAAAGTGAGATTGCTGGATCATATAGTAGCTCTATTTTTATTTTTATTTTTATTTATTTGACACAGAAAGAGAGACAGTAAGAGAGGGAACACAAGCAGCAGGGGAGGGAGATTATACTTGTTGACTTTCGATTTTAATGGTAGTTTCTTTTGCTGTGCAGAAAACTTTTTAGTTCCAAGTTCCAAATTTTTTAGTCCCAATTTTTTGTTGTTTCTTTTGCTGCATTTGTTTTGGGTGTCAAAAGAAAATATTTCGTAGTCAAGGTCAAAATTCCCTTTTAGCGGTTTTATAGTTTCAGGACCTAAATTCAAGTCTTTCATCCATGGAGTTGAATTTGTGTATGGTGTAAGACAGTGATCAAGTTTCATTCTTTTGCATGTAGCTGTCTAGTTTTCCCAGCACCTTTTACTGAAGACACTGTCCTTTCCCCATTGTATATTCTTGGCTTCATTGTCAAGAATTAATTGGGGCGCCTGGGTGGCTCAGTGGGTAAAGCCGCTGCCTTCGGCTCAGGTCATGATCTCAGGGTCCTGGGATCGAGTCCCGCATCGGGCTCTCTGCTCAGCGGGGAGCCTGCTTCCTTCTCTCTCTCTCTGCCTGCCTCTCAGTGTACTTGTAATTTCTCTCTGTCAAATAAATAAATAAAATCTTTAAAAAAAAAAAAAAAGAATTAATTAACTGTATATACATAGGTTATTTGGGGTTTGGTCCTTTATGTTCCATGAATCTATGCAGTTGTCTTTATATCATCTATTTTAATTACCATAGCTTTGTAATATACTTCAAGATCAGGAAATGTGATGTTCCCAGCTTGATTATAAATTTTTAGTAGTGCTTTGGCTATTCAAACACAACTTAGGATTTTTTTTGTGAAAGTACCATTGGAGTTCTTATTGGAATTTCATTGAATCTGTAGATCACTTTGGATTATGTGGACATGTTAATAATATGCTTTTAATACATGAACACGGAATATCTTTCCATTTATTTGTGTCCTCTTCAATTTCTCTCACAGTTTTTCATAGTTTTTCTTATAGCTTTCTGTGTTTATATCTTTCACCCCTTCATTAAATATATTTTTAAGTATTTTATTTTTAGTATTGTTGTGAATAAGATTATGCTGTTACTTTCTCTTTCAAATAGTGTGTTGATATTGCATAGAAATGCAACAGATCTTTGTATATTGATTTTAAAGCCTGTGATTTGAATTCATTTATTAGTTCTAAAGTTTTGGGGTAGAGTTTTTAGGGTTTTCTATATTTAATATCATGACACTTGCAAAGAGACAATTTTGCTTCTTTCTTTTCAATCTGTATGATTTTCATCTCTCCCTCTTGACTAATTGCTGTTATGACTTCTAGTATTATGTTGAATAAAAGTGGTGAGAATGGGCATCTTTGCCTTATTTCTGATCACAGGTGAAAAGATTTTTAGGTCTTCACCATTGAGTATGTTATTCGCTCTGGGCTTATCATATTTGACTTTTATTATTTTGAAATACGTTCCTTTTATATACAGTTTGTTGAGAGTTTTTTAATCATGAAAGGATGTAAAATTTTGTTGAATGATTTTTCTGTATCTTTTGGGATAATCATATGATTTTTTATCCTTCATTCTGTTAATGTAGTGTATCTCCCTGATTGATTTGCATATGTTGAACCATCCTTGCATTCTAGGAATAAACCCCCCTTGATTATGGCATACATTTCTTTTAATGTAGTGTTAAACAAAGTTTCAATCACGTTCAAGGGATTCCCAGGAATCTTCCTCCTCACAAGCTCCTTGTTGCCTCTCAAACCTTTGTGACTATCCTGGTTGCCATCTTTATCCTTAATAGCTCCTGTTGGTTGAGGGTTGTGAAAACCGATTGGTGTCCCAAAGAAGAGGATTCCAGTCAGTAGCTTGATGCAGGCTGATCAGAAGCAAGACTCTCAGGCAGCATCTGGGAAAGTATGCTTCAAACCCACTGCAGGGAGAGACGGGGACATGGGCATTTTCGCCTGCTCCCTCTGCAGGGAGCCTTCTTCTTCTGCATTTCAGCCATTGAGGCACTGCTTAGTACAACTGCTTAGTACAACTCATAAATGTAAGCCTCATACTTCAAGTGGTGGCTGCAAATTGGGGCACTGAATACATCAAAAAGCTCCTTCCAGGGAGAGAGTGACAATTTAGTTTTATTTTTGGAGTAAGCCAGTGAGAGAAGATGGGGTAAGTACCCACCAGTTTTGGGCTCCAAAGAGCAGTCAGCATCTAGATGTATACTAATTGGAAACTGGAACCTCAGCACCCACTAGCAGAGTATGCAGTCAAACTTCTTCCAGGGGAAGACTGGGAGATGGGGATTTTTCCTGCTCCTTATGTCCTGGGGCAATAGCCACAGCAAGTCTTGTGCACCTGTTAAAAAGTGCCTGTGTTTTCTACGGTACTATGGGACCTACTGCGAGACCCATGGGTTTTCAGATTTAAGTGTTTTGGAGACCCATCCTTTGGATGGAGTGTTAAAGGTGGACCATGGATGCTCTCTCTAAGCTCTTTTCTCCTCAGTGAGAAGCTGGGAATTGGGAGATTCTTTTCTGATTGTACAAAGCAGTGCTAGAGGTGAGGCTTATGGCAAGTGTTTATCTGTGTTTCCTACCCATTTTGATGTGGGTGTTTTCTCTGTCATTCAGTGTGTTGGAATTATGCAACTGGTTTCTGGATTTTTCTCAAAGAGAATTGCTCCATATGTAGCTGCATATTTAAGCATACTTGGGAAAAGGGAAACTCAGGAGCCTCCTATGTTACCATCTTGGTCAAAAACAAAAATAAACATTTTGCCTTCTGCTTTCGAAGATTATTTTAATCAATCTTAATAACATACGTGGTAGCGAGTATCCTTGTTATGTCCATTTCAAGAATGTGAAATCTAAGATTTAGAAATACTAAGGTAGTTTGTGCACATAAAGGGATGAATCTGAGATTTGAAATCCCACATTCCATCGACTCTAAGATGCAGGGTTTTTTGGTTTGTTTTTGCCTTTTCTGTATCTCTGAAATCAGGATTCATTTTATGATCCCTTTTTGTCAGACGTAAAGGGGGACATACTTGTCATTGCCTCCCAGTGATTAAACTTGGTCATAGTCATTCTCAGTGTCATCTCTTCACCAGTGTTCTGTACATTATGTAAAAATTACAGATGGTGAGAGTAATTGTAACAAGATGGGATTGGGAGGGAGACAAACCATAAGTGACTCTTAATCTCACAAAACAAACTGAGGGTTGCCGGGGGGAGGGGGTTTGGGAGAAGGGGGTGGGATTATGGACATTGGGGAGGGTATGTGATTTGGTGAGTGCTGTGAAGTGTGTAAACCTGGTGATTCACAGACCTGTACCCCTGGGGATAAAAATATATGTTTATAAAAAAAAAAAAAAATAAATAAAAAAAAAAATAAAAAAAAAAAAAAAAGACGTGTGTGATTCTACAGTGCAACACTGAAACAAAGAGTTGTGGTTTAGGCATTTTTTTTTTTTCAATGTGGTACAGAAAATAATGATGAATTTTACAATCAAGGCATTTGGATTTTACAAAATTGGGTAGGTAAGTTTGTATTTAATCCTTTAAAGTAGGCATAATTATGTTATTCTAAGATTTTTTTTTTACCTGAAGCTATATTATATACAACTGCTTAAATACCACAGAAGTATACAGGTAGCTATATTATTTAAAACAAAGATGCATAATTAAACACAAAAATACTGCCTAAATTACTGGTGTTGTCAAGTATGGAGACCCCCGATAGGTGAATAAATATTTTCTTATTTGAGATAGTTTTCTCCTTGACCATTTTGATTATTTTTTAAACATATCAAACAGTTAATGGGTTTTGGCAATATGCAAAGACCATGACATAATCTACTTCAACTATTTCTTTGTGTAAGCATAACAAAATTCAGAAAAAAAAAGGAGATATGTACTGAACAGTTTATTCTCTCTTCTTCTCATGAGCAGGGTCTACCCAGACACATGACCAGCTTTTTAAAAAATAATTTGACATTAAAAATTAAGTTAACTAGTTCATGATTCCTCTCAGCTATTATTTAGGCAGATTCTCAACAATGACAACAGAAAATACACAAATTACCAAAAAAGATTATAGATATAGTAAATAGTTGCTAATCAGAGGTAGTTTCCCTCTGGCCTCTCTGCCTAGCAGATTTCATTTACAACCTCTCTCATTTTCACATTGCTCTAATGATATCTGTCCGCTATCCGCTATTGATAATTAATCTAGCTAATGACATTCCTGAATATGATGCCACATCTCTGGACAGTGAAGTGTGTCCAACATGCCATTAAAATCCCATTAATGCTTTATTTACCAGTCTCAAATTAAAAATAAACACTGGCTGTACAGAAGAGAGAATAATGATCACTCTGACCTTGGGATGTTTATTCTCTAAAACCTAAGGACTGAAGGAATGATGAGCTAGAACACACATGTGGTGAAGGAGCTCTAATTAGCTGTCTTGGCAAAAGACCTGTAGTATATGTAATTCCTTATTTATTATTAGTAAATGCAATTAGGGAAGTTCTTTAAACGAGATACACTATTGCAAAAAAAAAAGTTTTCTGGGTTGTTTTTGTTTACTTAAGTTTTTGAAGAATAATAAATATAAATGACTTAATAAAAACTTTATACAAAAAGGCCCTGTATGTATTTTTAGCCTCCTACCTAAGCTTAAGACTAGGTTGAGTTTAGAGTAGACGGGTGCTATCTGGTGAACTACTGAAGTAACACCCCATAAATTTCCATTTTTTGAAAGCTAAAGCAATCTTGTAACAGAGTTCCAGTTCTGTCTCATATTAGAGGTTTATATTCAATTTCTGTGTTTAGAAACCATTGTGGTGAGCCACTGAGTGTCTGTTTGCAGGGTGCCTGACCTATCTTTGTAAGAGAATTAATCCCAAGGTAAGTAATAGCCAGCTGTCATGAATTTAATATAGATACCAAATCTTGATGCTGAAAGGGTACACAAAGTGTTTCTGAGTATAGTTCAATGGCTATGATTGAAATACGTTCTTTTTCCATCCTTGAGGCTATATAAACAGGTCCTTGAGAAGAGATGACAGTAAGTAAGCATGCTGAACACTGATTAAGTTGGGGGAAACACTGCGATCCAAGCTTTCCACTTTTGTGACTCAGGAGGTCATATTACAACATAAAAGATAAACTCTTCCTATCTCTTATGGAATATTATAAACCTTTTATGAATTGGGTCATCAATGAGTCCAGAGGAAAAGCTGCAGAAGGTATTACACAGAGTAGCCAATACTGGAGGAATCCATGTCCCTGCTGTAACCATCGAAGGTGGTGCTGACCTGGGAAGTGCTGGGTATATGGAATGTCAGAAACCCTGGTGCCTGGGAAAAGAACACTGAGGAATAATAGTAGTGCCTGGCAAAACAACTCAAATCTCCTCAAAAACCCATCTGGTGAGTTCAAAGAAATACTTGGAAGAAGGGAGACATTTGCTGGAGCTGGAATCCCTCCCTGGTCAGCAGGTGATCATTGCAAACCTGCAAAATGATGACTGTCCTATTTTGACACATAGACTAGTGACATTTGGGTTATCAAATAATTGTAGGTTTTCCCTCCTCACATCCTCCAAGTAATAGTATCATGGTACTCACAAATATTATACTATAGTTCAGTGAAGATACACTCTTTGTACATGCTTTGTGCATTCTCAGGGAAAGGGTTGGTTCAGATGCAGTATCTATTGGATCAAGCTGATATTTGTGTGGTATAGGCACATGGGTTAGGACTTGTAGTTTTGTCTTTTGGTACATAATAAATATGAAAATAATAGTAAAAGTGGCACTTAATATGTAACATTCTTGACAAAATGCCCAGCAAGTCAGGATGTGGTCTATAAATGTTGTCCCCAGGCAGTTCTGGAAGCCCTTTAAGGAGCAAAATGCTCACAATGTTCACATTTTTTGGCCTTGGCTATACCTTCAAGCTGTAAAAACCAGGAGATAGAATATAAGATGTATATACTGTTTTCTAATTGGAAAGTCAGAGGGTGTCTGTGGTTTTTCCTACACCAACAACCATTTCTCCAATTTTCCAACACCAACAAGGTATCGAACAATTCAGTGAATTCAATTCTGACACTATCTGAAATGAACACAGACCTCACAGATTCAAGACAGTCCCACAAGACTGTCCCCACTTAAGACATGAGTTGCAAGTCCCAGGAGCCACCCATACTTTTGATTGATCAGTTATAACTTCTGAGGTTCCCATACCTCCTCCTCAGATTATCTTTAAGATTTTATTTATTTATTAGAGAGAGTGAGTGCATGAGAGAGAGAAGCCAACTTCCCACTGAGCAGGGAACCCAGTGCAGAACTTGATCCCAGGACCCTGGGATCATGGCCTGAGTCAAAGGCAGACACCCAACTGACTGAGCCACCCAGGTGCCCCTTCTCCTCAGTTTTGATAATTTGCTAGAATGACTCATAGAAAATCATTCTACTCAGGAAATCACTTTACTCTAATTAACCAGTTAATTTTAAGGATACAACTCAGAAACAGCCAAATGGAAAAGGTGCACAAGACAAGGTATGGGGCAGGAGTTGCCTAGAGCTCCTGTGTTCTGTTCTGGGCATGCCACCATTAGTGTGTTCACCAACCTGGAAGCTTTTCAAACCCCAACAGGTAGGGGATTTAAAAAGATTGCATTACATAGGTGTGGTCAATTACCTTACTGGCCACTGGTAAGTGAACTCAATCTCCAGACCCTCTTCCCTCCCCAGAGATGAGAAAGTGGTGCAGAAAGTCCCAGTTCTCTAACCAAGACTTGGTTTTTCTAGTGACCTGCCCCCAAACTGGAGTTATCTAGCTCCTCCCCTCCTCCTGTCATTCCCACAGTTATCTCATTAACATGCAAAGGACATTGCCAGGGATGAGGATAAAGACCAAATATTATTATTATTTTTTTAGGATACTGCAGAAAGGAAGAATTTAAAACAGAGGATCATAGGGGAAAGGAGGGGAAAAATAAAACAGGACGAAATCAGGGAGGGAGACAAACCATAAGAGATTCTTAATCACAAGAAACAAACTGAGGTTGCCTGAGGGGAGGAGGGAGGGCGGTTGGGTAACTGGGCAATGGACGTTAAGCAGCATCATGTGATATGATGAGCACTGACTGATGAATCACTGAACTCTACCTCTGAAGTTAATAATAGATTATATGTTAATTAATTGAATTTAAATTAAAAATTTTAAAAAATAAATAAAATCTCAGTTGAAAAAAAATTACATCATGGGCAGTAATACATTGTAGCTTCCACACAGTCTCTCTGAAGGCAGTGAGGAACTATCCACTAGGCGTAATATGTAGTAGTCTTAGACTTTGAAATTTTGCCAAGTATATTTTTAACTTTTATTACACCAAATAAACCCAGATTACATGTGTGACACAAACAAAATCTACAGCAAAGTAGAGGTAATCCCAACAAAATACAAATCTATAGTCATGCACCATATTTCTTCTGTGGAACTCCTAAAATATATTTGAGTAGAAATACATATAGTTTATTTCTTTTTAAAATTATATATTCAAAAGCATGTTTACACTTTTGTGATGTTTTCTAAAAAGTGTTTCATGAAAACAGTTGGAGATTTTGACAAGTCGAATCTTTAGATTGACTGGAAATAGCAAGTCATAATTTAAAAGAAATTTTTAAAAAATTAAGTTGCAAATAAATAATCTGAAATATGACATCATCAAGCAATTAAAAAACTAAACTTATTAGGTTAATATTAGGCTTCTGGAAGTTAAAAAATGACAATAGTAAAATATGAAACATTTTCATTAATTAGGTATTGAAAGTATTTGAAGAAATTACTTTTGACTTAAATATATGTTTACAATCCCTTACAGTCTCTATATCTCAGTGATTTCTTTTTCTAGTCATCCATCTATCCATCATTTTGCTAAAGGAAGACAGTAGACAAGTGTAAATGTTTCAATACATTCTTATAAAATGCTCCCTGCATAATTCATTTTTTATTCTCAGACTCTGTTGGATCAATTTAAAATGCCAGAAGAAATTTCTCCATGCTTCAGTAATTCTTAGCTATACAGTTGAAGTACACAAAAATAAAATAAAGTAACAAAAAACAGGGAACACCTACAATTAGAAAGGCTAACTTTAAATACCCCAAATTTTGAACTCTGAATTGGGTGAAAAGGATTTTGTTTGACAATCTCCTCATAAGACACTTGTAAATAATGTTACTTGGTTACTAAAACACTTTGGGTGCAATGCATATCTCTGCCATTAAGAATTTCAGAGAAATGTCTGTCTATCTACCTACCTACCTACCTACTGTGTTCATACCATGAACATAGAAATGGAAACAAAGTAGCCAACATTTGAATTCACCATAGCTTTGATTTCCTTGTTCAAAGTTTTACTTCTTTGTTCTCTTTGTTGATATAAAAACAGGACCTTTTTCTGGCACAAACTCTTTTGTCTCTGAATGCCATTATAATATTATTCTGTTCTTCCCCTAGCTCAGGAAGACTCCAGGAATTCATAGTCCAGGAAAAATAAGTGTCTAATTAGGTCACGGGCCTCCCCATTCTAAGCAGACAGAAGTAGGCTGAGCAGCCAGCACGAGTGCGTGAAGAGAGAGGTTCTGCCTTAGGAACTTCTCCCTTTACCACTGGTTTGGGAAAATAATACATAAAATGAAAATATGAGAATTCAGGTCAGGATGATGCTATCAGCAATAATCAAGTCAGTTGAAGGAATTTAGAAAATGTGAGATGCAAGAAAAATACTTCAATTTAGCTTTGCTGCAAAATTCTCCGTTTTGCAGGGCTTTAGAGGATAAAAAGAATATAGAATGGTTTTAAAAAAAGGAGTGAAAAGTCACCATTTAACAGCAGAAAGTAAGGAGAACTATTTGGAATATATTTTACAATACAGATAAGCATAAATTGAATTCAGATTTCAAGTCTGAGCTGAAGTTTATAGGTAGCTAAAATATACCTGTGTTTTTATGAATTTTTTATTCTTATGATCTAAATTAACAATACTGTCCATATGTAGAGAAAACACCATGTGCCAAAGTGTTTCAGAATTATCTATTTTTTTTTTTATCTTCACAAATATCCTCAGAAATTGTGGAGATTTTAATGATAACATTTTGTAGATGGAAAAACAGTTTAACTAAATTGGTCATGATCTTTTGATATCACATGATGAGTTATGACAAATCTGGAACTCAAATACAGATTTTCCAAATCTCATGCCCAGACTGTTCTTGTTGTAGCACACTAGATCTAATATATTGCACACTATCATTATTCAAAAAGAAATCAGAGAAAAGCAAAATCTTGTCAAGGTCCTAAGTGACTATTTTGCTCAATGTGTTTCATGATATAAATTAGTAGGCATGGGACCTTGGCTGATGTCTCTTAACACAGTTCTGGAACCCCAGCTCTGAGTGCACTTTTTAAAAATGTTTTTGCGTGGAAGACTGTGGAGTTTTTGCCTTAATTTTATTAGGAAATTATATGTACGTCTGAATATATATGTAAATATATTTCACATACACATGTGAAACTGAAATGAGATGATGTCTGTAAATTTTCTGGTGGATGAACCACACATATTAGGCACTTACTGTTTAGGACCAATTACCGTTGTAATTATTTTCCCTTCCACAGAAAAGTGAATGCACTACACTTTCTGATCATCTCTTTGCTATAGTCAGATGTGACTGTGGACTCTGAGAAACAAACTGAGGGCTTGGGAGGGATTGGGGTGGGGGGCTGGGTGAGCCTGGTGTTGGGTATTATGGAGGGCGCGTATTGCATGGAGCACTGGGTGCGGTGCATAAACAATGAATTCTGGAACACTGAAAAGAAATAATATAAAATAAAATGAAAAAAATTCACTTGAATAGCTGAATTACTATCTCCAAATCTGTGACTCAGAGACATCTAACTTTTCTGTTAGAATATGAGAGTCAATCTAATGTTTGTTTTACTGGACATTATTTTCCAAGAAATGATGACATGCAAAGGAATACAGATGCAACCCACTGCTAGCACCTTGAAACATGCAGCCTGGGAAAGAAATATCAAGTAGAGAAGTCCCAGAGCACACACAGCTCTGGAGCAATCCTAAACCCACAGAGAACAGGTATAGGCCAGACATAGTTGGACAGAAGGCAGCATGGAAGCGTTGTAGCAGAGAGATTGATCAGGTCTCTAACATTCTTACCATTTATAACAACGTGAAGGCAGGGGAGAGCTGCTGCCTCTGGCACTTCCTGGTCTAAGAAAGGGGCAGGTTAGAAAGGAAGCCCCCCAGAGCCCAGTCCATTTTCCTGGTCCTTCCTGGGCTAACTCAGATCCATGAAGCCTCTTTTTTACTGGTTCCAGAAGACAAAAGAAACGAACCTCTGGGGACATCTTTATCTGTTTCTCCATCAATGGTTAACTTCTAAGACCATTTGAGTTCACATTTTTCATGTTGTTAAAAAGGAAAATATTTGCTAGGAGACAGAGAATAGAGCACATAATCTTTTTTTTTTTTTTTAACTTGAAGAATAACATACACCTTTGTATTAATTTCAGGTGTACGATATAATGATTCAGCATTTTTATACATTACTCAGTGCTCATCATAGTGCTCATCATGTACTCTTAGTCCCCTTTCTCTGTGTCACCCACCCCCTTGCCCACCTACCCCCGGGAAACCACCAGAGTTTTGTTCTGTGGTTAAGAGTTAGTTTTTTTGTTTGCCTCCCTTTTCTTTGGTTTTGTTCCTAAATTCCACATATGAGGGAAATCATATGGTATTTGTCTTTCTCTGACTGACTTATTTCAGTTAACCTTATACCCTCTAGATCTACCCATGTTGTCACAAATGGAAAGATCTCATCCTTTCTTATGACTGAATAATATTCCATTATATATAATATTCCATACCCAATCTTTGTTCTGAGCTCTTTCTTTTGACCAGTTTTTCACACACCTGATCACACTTTTTAAATGTATCTGAGTTGGGCTTCCTAGTGGTAGCAACAAGCTGATTTGTCAGCACACATATGTCATGGCCCTAAAAATCAAACTCAGTTATTTTCATTTTAATTTATCTACTGTTGAGAAATCCATTTTTCTAAAAACATATGAAAGAAAATTCTGTGATCTTTGTTCTCAATGATATGTCACAAAACTTCAACATAAATGTACATAAATATCATAAAGGAGTTAAGTTCTCTTAGACATTCATTAATTTACCCAACAATTACTATTAATCTTATTATTATTATTATTATTACTATTATTTACTAGTCACTCTTAAGAACTTGGCTAAACTTATGAACACATATTTGAGAATAGATTGTAGTAAGAATGTTTACTCTTCCCCTTTGTAAGAAAGGTGGTTGATTTTTCCTTTCCATGCTGAAATTTCTTCTGGAATACTTACTGGAGATGTCCTTGAGTCAGGCAAATGAGACAAACAAGTTGTCACTGGTAAACACAGCTCCTTCGCAGATGCTCTTTCTGTGTTCAGAACAGATTCTTTACTCATCTACTGCCTATGAGAAGGAGTTTTTTCTAATATTTCTGGTGCCCTTCCTGAATCAAGGGGGAGAGGCATACCTGTTTGTGGGGGGCTGCTATTGATGGAAATGGTTGGATCCATCTAATAAAGTTTGTGAGCATGAGAAATTATTTCTCTCTCTCTTTCCTCTCCTTGCCTATATTGTGAGAGGCAGCAAATCCATTACTATGAACTGTTTTTGCTCTATGAAGTCAAACTCTCACAAGTTGCCTTTTACAAAACCCGAAAAGAAGAGAAAGATGTAAGAACTTGGAAGCCTATTTTTGTTTTCAAATAAGCCACATCTCCTATTAGCTTTCCATTAATACAAGCATTATTTTCTCTACCTGCTGATTCCTTTGTCTTACTCTCAAGTTCAGAAATTCCAATAAGGAAGTAGTTCTTTTTTTTTCCACATACTAAGAGTGTTTTTGATTGCAGGGGAGTTGGGCAAAGTTGAAACTATGCAATACACCATGTTGGGTCTTAGAAACAGACAAAATTGCTGTAGTTAATTATATAAGAAGCAATGCTGAACTGTACCCTTTAGGTTTTCTGTTGGCCGTGTTTGTGTTGCTACATTACTTGGTGTTTGGAAGAATCAGTGTGAAAGGCTAACTTCTAATTCACATAGTTCTGCTGATCTTTTCAGACACACAAATCAAAGTGAAAAATAGACCGAAGTGCATTACACAAAAGAGACGAGAAGAAAGCAGGGTATCAGCAATATTATCTCATAAAAGAAGGCATTGAAAGAAAATTAGTTGGATTCTTTATATTATTTTTTAATTTATTTCCTCTATAATAAAGTTGAAATTGTCAATGAAGCCTTAGCATAGCTGATAAAATTGAGGGAGACAATAATTGAAGAAACAAAAGAATCTGATGACCTCTGTTACTTAAGTCCATACAAATCAAAAATAATCCATAGCAATTTGCTCTTTAGTTGTTTCCTCTGTGATCATTAGTTTCCAGAGATTACAAGTGCAAAACACACTTTCAGATGTAAGCAGCATTTAAAATACAAGGCTAGAGTTCACATTCACAATGAAATTTCAGAACAGATACGTTCGTATCTCACATTTATGAACGTTTTTTTAGGATCGTGGACAAACAACTTTCTCCTCATGGCCACAGGTAATGGGGGTGAACTTGAAAAACGTTTTAATGCCAAAATTAATTTTATACTTTCAAGCCATGTTAGTATATTAAAAGGGACATATTTTCTTTGTTTCTTTTTCTAAAGAATAGTAATATTACTGTTCATTATTGTAATTATAATGGACATATCTTTACATGATTAGAAAGTTTTAAAAGACAGAAATGTATAAAAATTGTCATTGTAAATTTATTGTTTGCTAAAGTATTTACATGTGTGATCTTAAGTTCTACTTATAAATAAGACCTCTGTTGTTGGTATAATGATCCTGAATTTGCTAGCAAAATCCTGAGCCCCAGAGTTGTTTAATGACTTCCATAATTTCACACATGTTGAAGAGATCACAGCCAGGGTCAAATCAATCATATTCTCATCAGCCAAACAAAAATTGTTATTTACATCTTAATGTGATTCTCTCTGTATGGGTGGGTGTGCTCTAAATTGAGATAAGAATACACAGGGCTGTCTGGATGTGTCAGTCAGTTAAGTGCCTGCCACTAGATATTGGCTCAGGTCGAGAGATCAAGCCTCAAGTTGGATTCCATGCTGGGCATGAAGCCTGCTCAAGATCATCTTTCTCCATCTCTGTCTGCCCTTCCCACCACCTCCTCACCCACACAAGCATGTATGCTTTCTCATAAGCAAGTAAATAAATAAATAAATAAATAAATAGTGTGTGTGTGTGTGTGTGTGTGTGTGTGTGTGTGTGTAGAGAGAGAGAGAGAGAGAAATTGTATACTGCTTACCTCTATAAATAAATACCTTCGTAGACTTAATTTTTAAAAGCAGATTGAAATTCCCTGGTGGTCTGAGCTATCATTTATTTGCCTACATCTTTATTATTGGTTTTATCCTCATTTTCTCTCCTCCCTTATAAACAGTGCTATGGTGAACGTCTTTCCCTTTAGCTGGTGTTCAATTCTCTCATGTTAAGAAGAGGATTGGATGAAACTGCCACCCAAAAAACAAACAAAATACTTTATCTTCCAAACAGAACAAAATACTTTAATATTTACTATAAAATGGACGATTATGGAGGATAGTAAACAGCCCTCCAACACCCAACACAAAATACATAGAATGATAAACATAACCAAACTGGAAATTAAGAGAATTCCCAGAAGCTAAATTGACCTGAATGATGAAACCAGGGAGAGTAATGGGATCGTATTTTAGTGACTGCCGATCCATGGTGCCTAGGTTTTGTGGACCATGAACACAGAACAAAGGAAAAAGTCAAGGCCCCTTAAAAGGTAGGAGGTTGCGACCAACATCTCCATTTAAACATCAGACCACAGAGAGATACCCTCATGTCTCACCCTGTTAGAGAGTCTGTACACAATTTTCATGCTTCTGTGTTATTCAGAGAGGAGAACGTCTTTGCTGAGAATTCCTAACAAGGCACTGTTCACATTGCTTGTATGTCCCAAACAGCCAAATTGATAATTGATATTTAAAATTGGTTTAGGATTGTCAGTGCTCCAAGGAATGCAGTGGAGTAGAAGACCACAGTCTCCCTGCAGGAAATTTCTTATGGCAAGGCTCAAAGGAATGCTTAAAGAAAAATTTTCATAGATTGTGAGCTCAAAATAAAATAATATTACGTCAGAGAAAACAAGGTGCTATAGAGAAAATATTAATAATGAGCAATTATACCCCTGCCTGGTCTGATAGGTTGGAATGATCAAATACAGAATATAAATTACATATGTCTGGTATATTATAAAAAAGGGATCAAAGATGACTAAGCTCATGAGAAAAATTGCTAAGAAATAAAATATTGTAAAAAATGGGTAGGCAGACTAGGAAAAGATCCACGTGTGGAAGTGACTCTAAAAGTAGAACATTTAGAAATGAAATTGTAGTCATTAAAACTAAGGATTCAAAGAAGAGATTTAGTAACTAATTTTGAAAAAAACTTGAAGAAATCTAATGAGTAGATTAGAATTGGCATAACAAAATACCTCTCAGATACAGTATAAAGATACAAAGAGAAGGGAAATTTGGCCAAGATCTCAAATCACTAAAGCCAGAGTCAAAGTTAAAAACACTTACATTAGAGTACCAGAAAGATAGTACAGATGGGATGGGTTATGAGGTGCTAGCAATTGGACTCAGAGATGGTTCCTGACCAAAGTGGAAAATATCAAATACCCCCAGAAATTTGGAATTGGAAAAGGATTCCAGTGTTGGTCTCATGTTTCTTGGAGCAATGGAAAGTTGCATTTAGAAAGTGTTGATAGGCATTTCCTACCTGGTAAACTAAACAAACTCTTGTCTTGAATGTGTCACTAACTAATCTAAACTTCCATTTACTCAAATATGTAACCAGTGTAACAATCAACCTCGTAATGTTTTGAAATAAATTAACAAGATGGTGTATACAAGTTACTTCACATATTAAATGGTACATTGTAAGTAATCAGTACTTCTCAGCTACTTTTGTGGCTGTTAATTGACTTATTCTTTATTAATCCTTTTATGTTAGAGAGAATAAGTTAGAAGATGCCAAAGCAACAGAGACAGAGGGGTGTTCCTGAGTTCCTTAGAGCAATCTAGACTTTTAGATTCTGATGACAACGGATCTTGTCCTATTTTATTTTATTTTCTTAAATGCACTCAAGTGAGCTTCTGTTACCTGTCATAGATATGCTCCAAATTATAGTTATAAAGTAACATTAAAATGACTATAATTTAAACCTCTCCGAAGCACAGGCTGTACTAAGAAGGGAATTTGCAACATCTAAATGAGAACACAGGGTGCTCCAAACGAAGAAGTTTCTTCTCTGTGATTCACTGATATCAAGAGTTATTTCACAATCTGTTAGTCCAGACCACTGACTCAGAGTGACTGCACTGCTGAGAACCGCACCTAACCTTCACCTGGGTCACCACACAGACAACTTCTCTCTCTTGCATGCAGACTACGATTTAGTCTGAAATTTAGGCTGGCTGGTGGAAGCTACCCCATATTCTTCCTGGGCTTTCTTCCTATTCCAATTATAACTTGCTAAAAGGAGCTTTAAACTTAATATAGAACTCAACCGTTTTCTAAACAAATGATGAAGAAGCCCAAAATAATAGGGTATTGACATCCTGATGGACTTGATCTATAGGAATCAGAATTGCTGATTATAAGGGTATAAGTAAGTCAGAAGGAAAGTCAGTAGTCAGGTGGGTAAAAACAAGACAGTGCCTCATTGGGAATTATAAGCATTACAATACACGAGAAAAACTAAATACACTTCACATTAAAGATATTTTTCCTGCATTCACAGTGGCAAGCTTTGAAGTTTACCTTTATTGACACATAAAAAAGTTATTGTAGACTGTTATGACACATTATTACTTGCTGCCTTTTTTTTTTCTTAATGACTTTCCTAAGACAATATTATATAAATTGCTACTAGCATAAAACACATTTTTAGCAATAGATAAAAGCATATTCCTGGCTGCAAGAAGCAGATATTTCAACACCTGCTTTGGGCAGAATACATTGAATTTTTGCCCTCTATTGTGATTTGAGTAATGCTATCCCTGGTGTTTCTCCCTGGGGAACTAAAATGCTAATATCTTAATTTTTCAGACATCAATATTAGTTTAATGAGTGAGGCATATTTGCAAAACCCACTAACAAGTTCCAAACTGAAAACATCTTTATACAACCACAAAATCAGCAACTCAAAGCTTGAAGGATTTTTCAAACTTTACCATAACATAAATCGAGTCTCTTTGGAATCAAAGTAAAAAAAGAGAGGGACATTTTTTCCCCCTACATCAGTTGTTTTGCAATAGGCTTTAGGTCTAAGACTTCTACATGAAAAGTAATTCTATAGGATAAAATAACATTTTATTTTAAAATTTCATTGTAAAAAGTTACATTTCATTAATTAAAGAACTATTAATAAATCATACTAAGTGCTAGCTATTCAGCTAGTTTCTAGAACTACAAAGAGAAATAATTCAACATTGTTGATCTCAAAGGTAGTCTTCAGAGGAATCAGCCATACCCCTCCCTGAAGAAGCACTCCAGGTAAAGTGGGAGCACTCAGGAGGATATGGAGAACGGGGTGGATTGTGGTCAGAGAAGACTTCCCTGGGCAATTAAATGTCTAAACTGGTTGAAGAGAAGTTATTCCTATGGTGTTACAGAGATCATAACTACAAAGCCTCTGGGCTGAGACAGAACCTGGTGGACTCTGGGAGCTTCAGATATTTCTGCCTGGTGTGAGTGTGGACATGGGGGACAGAGGACAGCTGAAGGCCTGCCATAGAGCACATCACGGACCATATTAAAGATATCAGATTCATTCTAGAAGCTATGGGAAGCTAACAAAGAAAGGCTTTAATATAGGAAAAGGATACATGCTGACTTGGGGTGTGACCTGGCAACAATATCAAGAATATATTGATGGGATGTGACAGATGTGACATCACCTGTGGCAACACACAAGTACCCCAACTGAAAAAAGTACAAAATGTCAATAGTGGTAGAGTTTTTCTATATGGTATAACTCAGCTCCCCAACCATGCTTAATAAACTTAACATATTGAATAGTTTACAGATAATAAAATGAATATCAAACAGATATAGTGCAGAAGATTCAGATCAATAATACAAGCACTTATAAAGATAGATTCTTTTCAGTTCAACAACAGAATATCGCTTTTGCCAAAACCTATTACTATGAAAAAGCAAAGTTAACATTCATTGGTCCAAAACCACCTAACAACCATGGGATTAATTCTGTAGACCCTGCCTTCTTTTGTTTAGACCCCGAAACCTATGAGTAAGGGCTCTTATTCCTCTTACAATGATGAGGAAACTGAAATATATTGAGGTGTGTGACTTTCCAAGACTCCTTAGCAGATCATGGAATGAAAATGACATCTGACTTCAAGGACTGTGGTCTGAAGCTCTGTGTAATATGCTCCTTCTCCTAATTCATGTGATTGGAATTCTCTGCACACTGCTACAATGAATTCTATCCTGAGGCTGAAAGCACTAACAGCAGGTAAGACCGTCATCCACCAAGTGATTTGATTCTGGCTTATGTAAAGGTTTTAGGTCGTAGATACAGATGTAGCTGCTGGTACCATGCTTGTACATTTGTGGCTTAATGACCAAGGAGGGCTGATGAGCAGCCATGGTGGCGATCCCTGCTACAAGGGGAGAGGTCAGAAGGGGGACAGACTGCTGCATGAGGAGAGCAGAGGACAAAAGCACGAATACCATCCGTATTAATGCTGGTCACAATGTGAGCTCAGTGCCAGGGAGTCTGGTGAAGGAAGCACCCACGAGAGGCTAATAGCCACATCCGATCATCAAAGGGCAGATGTTAAATGTGATTCAGATGAAAAGTGGGAGGAAGTGCTGACAAGGGCGCAGCTGAGCAGACAGGCAGACACACGTGGTAGAAATTGACAGACACAAGTGTCATCTTGGAAGAGAGCAGTGCACTGGGTGGGGGACGGAGTTCTTGGACTCCTCACAATCCACCATGTTCGTTTTTAGCCGAGGGACAAGCAAGACAACATAACAAACCCTTAATCACATTCACCAGCCCCAGTAATTGAACAAAAAGTCAAAGTAAGTGGTCTCTTCCAAAGAAAACCCCTGGATTATGAGAGGTGAAAGTTACTCTGAAAATAACTTTACTAAGTGAAGAACAAAGCAACCCAAATGCTCAGTGTTCATGCTTTATTTCTTCTGTCCACTTTCATTTATCTACAGATCTGCTTATACAGGGTGCCTGTCCCTGTCCCCTTGGAGCATCTGTGTTCCGTTTCTAAGTAAAGTTGATGAGGCTAGCAGGAATTTCTCACGGGTGAGTGCCGAGAGGAATTCTTAATCTGTGAATGGTAGAACTCTTCCCGTAGTGCTCCAACCAGTTCACCTATTAACAAAAGATTCCTATTTCAAAGAATGCAAAAGCGGTATGTAATAGTGTGCCTGAAAGCATGAGTGTGTATTTCCCTGTGACCTTCTCCATCACCTCCAGTGGAGTGAAGCATCTTCCAACGCTACTAGCATCTCACTCAGTAAGGCTGCCTTAACTTGTGCAAATCAGGCTCCAGGCAGAGAAATGTCTTCAGACATCTAATGTGTAGTTGCAGCAGCCAGTGAATATGTACCCGAGGCCAGGCATTTTAGAAACAAAAGGGCAATGACCAGCTCAGTTATTCCCAACCTAATAGTCCCAGTCTAAATTACTATCCATGTTCGAGGGAGCTGTACGGAGACGAGGAATATGATGCTATAAAGGCATAGCTTTAGTGATGTCTGGTGTTAGAATAACTGCGCTTACTTTGTACAGCTGGAAGTATAGTGCCTTTTTCTGAATTAGAGAAGAGAGGAGAGGTGTAGGACAGAAAAATAAGAATTGAACAAATACAGGAGGATAGAGTACAGAAGGTACAAAGGGGCATTCACGAAGAGTAGTGGGGCAGGGGGCTGAATGACTCAGTCTATTAAGCTTGGGACTTCTGATTTGGGCTCAGGTTATGATCTCAGGGTTGTGAGATCCAGACCCATATCCGGCTCCATGCATAGATTCTCTCTCTGCCTCTGTTCCTCCCCCACCACTTTCGCAGGCATGTGAGCTCTCTCTCTCTCTCTCTCAAAAAAAAAAAAAAAAAAAAAAAGTAGTGAAGATATACTCCTGAAACCAATACTACACTATATGTTAACTAACTTGAATTTAAATTAAAAAGTGAATTTAAAAAAAAATAGTGTAGTGAAGGTACAAATATGGGTCTTTCACACGCAGTATGTCTGTAGCATAAACAAGAAAAGAAATACTGAAGCATGAGGAGTAAGACTTCATTGGCTATGAAGCCTCTGTCTTCCTTGCCAGCCTCCATTCCCTATATTTTCCCTAAAGCCTCTGATTAAATCAGATCGGTTGCCCACCTAGAATAGTGACTAGCCTATGGTAAGAAGTCAACAAATGTTCATGGACTTAAAGAATGAAAGGAGCCTAAAAATCAGTCTTTCTATTCCATACTTATGTCTTCATTCCTATTTTCACCTTTTATTTTATTTATTTTTTTTAAAGATTTTATTTATTTATTTGACAGAGAGAGATCACAAGTAGGCAGAGAGGCAGGCAGAGAGAGAGAGAGAAGCAGACTCCCTGCTGAGCAGAGAGCCCAATGCGGGACTCGATCCCAGGACCCTGAGATCATGACCTGAGCCAAAGGCAGCAGCTTAATCCACTGAGCCACCCAGGCACCCCCTATTTTCACCTTTTAAACTGTCCTCTTTGAATCTTGCATAGATGATGCAAGATTCCTCTTAAAATTCTCACTTCCTTTTAAGAATTTTTTGGAAACTTTACCCAGAATGATATATTTTGTGGAATTACAATTTTTATGTTTGTTTCCATTAATGTAACCAATTACAGACTATATTATAACATATTTTATATCACTATTTTGTGGTGTATATATTCAGTTTTATGTAGGTATACATGTGCGTTTTTTCTACATAATGTCATGGTATGTTTCTGGAGAGTCAGGAGCTCATTGGTAGACATTTTTACATCTCTTTAGTGTCTGGCATAATATTGTGTCATGATATGGATTCAATAATTATTGACAGGATTATTCAACAGTCATCGAAGGAACAGGGGAAAGGACTAAAAGAAACCAGATCCTAGACTCCTTTTAACCTACTACTTCAGGAAATGAGAAAAAGTGATCATTTGCAATTTTCCTTCAAGCTAGATTAGAACAGGAAAATAACTACAGATTTGCTCTGCGAAGCATCTGTGATGGCATTTCTCCATAGTAAGAAAGAACCTTTTTCCCAAACCAGTACTGCAAGCATTTAAATAAATCAAACAATAACACAAAACTTCCACCTATTATTTTCACTTGAAGCATCAAAATCAGTAAAAGAATAATGAAAACAATCTTGAAACTTGTGCTTTTGTTTATTGTTTGACACTTCCAACTCATCAGACAAAATACATACATTAAATCTATACCCACCGCAGTGAGCTTAAAAGACTATCCCAAAGAAATGAGCAAGGTCATAGGAAGAGGAAAAGACAACAGAAGAGATGTCTTCACAACATCTTGAAAGTCAAAAAGCAACAGATTCAGTAGAACAGGGAGAGCTGGAACATAAATGCTTTTTAATGGGGATAATTAAAAACAAGCAAACAAACAAACAAACAAACAAAAACAAGCTGAATTGCCTCCTGGGGTGTAGGAGACTCAGGCTGGACAGCTCATGGAAGTCAGAGATAATTGCAGACTCTGCAGCTTGGTTTAAACCTCGTGGAATGGAGGCATCTGGGTGGCCCAGTCCGTTAAGTGTCTGCCTTCCGGTTAGGTTGTGATTCCCGGGGTCCTGGGATCCAGCCCGGCATCAGACTCCTTGCTTAGTGGACAACCTGCTTTTTTTCCCTCTGCCCCTGCTTGGGCTCTCTCACTCTCTTTCTGTCAAATAAATAAATAAAATCTTTAAACCCTGTGTAACAGTTTTACTTCCGGTCTCTCCATAGAACCAGTACCTGTTTACGCCAATCCATTCTCTAATACCATAAGACACCTGAGCTTGTCTTCCAGAGAAATTTGGTCTGTACCTGAGAATATCGGGCTGATGGAGGGAGGCCCGGGGCCATCAGTATGATATTACAACACACTGAAGAAGAGGAGCCATGATCCTCTAGGTCTGATGACACATATGGTCAGGCCACCAGCCGGTTGGCTCATTGCCTCTTCACAGTGCAGGAAACTCACCAGAACCCAAAGCCAGACCACAGCTCACAAAAAGCGGTTAAATGCTTTGCTTTGAAATATGTTAAAAATAAGAGTGGAATTAAGATGTCTGTAAGGTAGAAGTCAAGGATAAGAATGTAACCTGGCTCATTTTATCAAGAGTAAAGATGCTTGTTCTTTTTTTTTGTCTTTAACTCTTCATCTTTAAACTTTGCTTTCCCTTGCTGTTTTGTTTTCTGAGGTAACACTGTCATTTCCCAACCCAAACTACAGTAACTTCAAGGTACTATCTCTTACCACTAGCGGGTTTTGTTTTGATCGACTTAGAGCAAGGTCTTTTATCCGAGCATTTCAGAGCCTTTGTGGAACAGATCACCTTTGCTCCTTTCCACTGTCACCTTCATTCACTTGTTATTTTACTCATCTCTCTCCAAACTCATAAAATGTCATTTTACCAATAGGTGTGCCCTTCAATTTCCAAATGTAAGGTTTACCTAGGTACTAATCCAGTGCTGACCTTTGAACTTTAAACATAACAAGAAGAAAGTTCTGATTCTATAGGAAGGAGCAGTTTAAACTATCTTCAGCAAATATCCTCAAATACACACTTTTCTCTCTGCTTAAAGCTTCATCTGCCTTCCCTACTTCCTTACTTTCCGCAATGAAGTACATACTTAGCTTGAAAAGCACATATAAAATAAATACCTTTTGGCTTTAAAAAGAAATTAAAAGCAGCAGAGCATGGTATCATAGTCTTAAGGCTCTGTCTAGGCTTAAAAATATGTTCTGTGAAGCAGATTATTTTTACATCTAAAATGCGAACCAAGTTCATAGTACTGGATTTTCTCAGGTTTTAGGCATTTTCTTGCATCTAAAGTTTCATCTGCAAGTTAACACAAAATATGAAATTATTCAATATGAGACTATCTGATATTTGGTTATGTGGCAGAGTGAAGTGGTTGTTCAAACCCTCCCACAAATAATAAGAACGGGATTAATTTTGAATGCCAAGTATTTAAAGGATCTGGATAGTATCCAAAAGATGATAGAAGCCAGAAGAGAGTTTACTCTTGAAAAGCTACAAATAGAGCAAAAGCTATGAAAGTCAGAATATTAAAACAACCTATTTAAATCATGAAATTTAAAAAAAACAAACAAACTGTGAACTGAGAATTCTGTACCTGGTAAATTTCAGACTAACAAAAAAGGAGAGAGTCTGGAGCCGGCAGATAGGCCCTACAGGAAATGTTAACAGTGGAGTGTGACACCAGATGGGACCTTGAATTTTAGGAAGCAGTGATGAGCAAATGGTAAATATGTGGATAATATAATATTTTGTTAACCAGATGTTTACTGTGTCTTTTCTTAATTTCCGTTAAAAAGCATTATCTGTTGAAAACAAAATGTAAGATACTATTGAGAATTAGTAACACATATACAGCAATAATGACACAAAGTACAAAGTAGGGTAGTAGATAGAAATATGCGACTCTAAGGTTTCTACATAGAAGTGAAATTATTAACCTTACCTAGGTAGGAATAAGTTAAATAAACAGACTTTAATTCCTTGATTTTTAAAATATATATGCTTTAATTGCAATCTTTAATAATGATGCAAAGAAATATTGCTAGAATGCAAAAAATAGGAAAAACATGGACTATGAAAGAAATACCTGAGTAACAGAAAATAGATCAGGTAAGAAGAGAGAAACAAAAGAAGAAAGAGAGAGAGAAAGTAGAAAACAAAGAGCAGAATGGTCTATCAAACAACTTCTCTATTAACTATCAATAGACAAACACCTGTTATGACTTTGTTAAATTAATATTTGCTAAGTGACGCACCGCATCCCAGACGGCGAGCCACAGTTCAACAAGGGCCCACAAGAGAGACTCAGTCGAAAAGCTGTTCCTGAGGTGTCCTAGAGAAAGTACAGGCTGTGTGTGCCTCCAGGAGCCGTAAGGGAAGGTGAAGGCAGAATGCAGAGAGGCAGGACACGGGGCACATGCCTTTATTAGAGTCTGTGGGTGGAATTCCTGGGGTTCCCAGGCTAGCGCTGGGTTGGTCAATTTAATCCCAAAGAGTGGAGTTTTGGTTATCCCCACAGGGTCTTATTTAAGGGCACATAAGGTCTACAGGCAATGGCAAGCCGGGAGGTTGTGAATCATGGGGGCTGCTGGAGAAATCCTACCAAGAACCTGCAAACGTAGGCTTGTGACGCCGTGGCTGCTCTCTAGGGAGCGCACTTGCCTCAGGGGCCTGTGTCACGCTAAGGTCCCTGTAGGCCACCTGGACAAACCAAATGGACCTGAACCAGCAGTATCCTGGAGTAGCAGAGCTAAACTCTTGACAATACCCAATGGAGCACAGTGATTTTTAGACTATTTAGACTATTCACAAAATCAAGAGCCAACCGTATGCTCAATGAAAGAGACACACGTTAAATATAAAATCCAAGAAATTCAAAGCAACAGTATGAGAAAAGATATGCTCTGTAGGGAGAGGGGTCATGTTCATCTCCGGAAAAAATAGATCGGAAGACAGGAAGAGTTACTAAAAACAAACAGGAACACATAGTAGTGATGGAAGTGTCGATAAATTAGGAAAATATGGCTTAAAACACACAGTGTTTGTAGATGTGTGTGTCTGACAAGCTCACTGAATTGTACCCTTTCAGATGGTACCGTTTATTACGCGATGCTTAGACCTCATTACAATTTGTTTCAAAAATAAATGGAAGACAAAGAAAATAAGATGAAACTGTTCATCGTGAGAAGACTGGTTAATTTATTCCAGAGTGAGGTCACTCCTCGTGAAAGGTGTGCTGTTCACGCGGAAGGTGTTTAAGGCCAAGAAGAATGAATGGAACCATCACATATGGAGTGCTGCCTGTCCAATTGGGATGTTACAAATTTCCCCGATTTCCACAATCCTGCTGTGACATCAGCGCTCTCCCCCTCACAGAGATGAGTACACTGTTTAATAAAAATTGTTATAAGGTCTGACAAGAGAGTTCCATGTCCATGTGGCTCTGATTTGAGAAAACAAACATTGTTACATCTTATCCAGGACCTGCCTGGTGCACACTTGAACAGTCTGTAAAAGCATTAATAAAAAAGTCTTTATTTTTAGTTTTATTTTTTGATTTTGAAATCATGAGTTTTTGATGTAGCGTTCCATGATTCATTGTTTGCGTATAACACCCATGAAACATGTGTCCTCCTTAATACCCATCACCTAGATCATCCATCCCCCAACCCTTCCTCCCTTCTAAAACTCTCCATTTGTTTCCCGGAGTCCATAAAAGGCTTTAAAAACCCTGTCTAGTTACATTAGTTAAAGGTCCAGTGCAACACAAATGCATGATACATAACTTGAATTTAGAAAGCAAAGGGCAAACCCTGCCCCTCATTTGTTTATTTGAACTCAATGTTAAAATCGGTTATTGCTAGCAGCATCATGCGGGAAATGTGTAACAACTAGTTTGGTAGGATGAGAAAAGGAAAAACACTTGATAGCTTCCATGGTGTGAATGTCCTGAGCATGGCCAATTTCAAGGTTTTATACAAACACCGCATTGAGAAGAAATGCACATAATTGTTCTCTCCAATTGGTGTAAGCGAGCTCCAATACACCCTTGCTTTTAGCTTATTTAACAAACACAGTGGGTCGATGTTTGTTAAGTTTATTTTCTTTCACAGCTTTTTTTGTTAATAGCAATTTTTTTTTTTTGCCAGGTGTTAAAGTAAGTTTAGTTCTTGGCACTCATTAATAGAATTGAAACTCATTAGCAGGTTTGTGTTACTTACAAGAGGGAAATTTGCTGATAACAAGTTGAGTTTAGTACATCAACAATACAGGTGACTTCAGTCTTCAAAACACATCTCTTCACACAATGGTACGTTTGTTAAGAGAACATTCCTTTTGAAAGGCTTCCTTGACCCATTTTCCTTTACAGCTCATTTTCTGTCCTTCAGGATATCCTAATGCCTTTACTTCAACACACATCCCACATGTCTCACCATGGTCACTTCTACTTTCACCTTGGCACAAGCTGCCCCTGGAGCATTGCACTAGCTTCCCACCTGCCATGTTTCTTGCACTCTTGCCCTCCTGTCTTTTCTTCTGAGAAAGTCACCGACGTGCTGCTTCTAACATCTAAACCTGGACTTGATACTGTTTAGCTCAGATGATGGTCCCGAATTACATTCATGGTGGAAGACAGTCCTAAAGGTGACCTACAATAGTGCACTACAGGCAGGTACACTGTGTGCCAGCCACCTTCATCTCCTAATGCTTGCTCCCGCAATCACCTCCCCAGCCACTCTTCCCTCTGGTGCCCCTGACACTCTCTGCCTTACGTGATTTCCTCTTTCGAAGCTCTTTCCTTATACCTTTCCATCTGGGGCACATCTTCATTTCCTTTATATCTTTGTTCAAGTCACCTGCTCAATCACATTGTCCATCTCTTTCATTTAAAACTGTACACTACTGGGGTACTTTGTTGGCTCAGTTGGTTAGACGTCTGACTCTTGATTTGGCTCAGGTGTGATCTCAGGGTCCTGGGATCCAGCTCCATGTCTGGGTCCCTGCTCAGCATGAAATCTGCTTGAGATTCTTTTTCCCTCTCCCTCTGCCCTTCCCCCTGCTCAGGTGCTCTCTGTCTCAAATAAGAAATCTTAAGCAAAATTGTACACTGCCTTTCTATTCCTACCCAACTCTTGCTCTTGCCCTCCTCATACTCCTTCCTTGCTAGATTTTTCTCCACAACACTTAGGGTCTTCTATTAACATAAGACTGACTCATTTGTTTTATTAACTCACTGCAATGTTACCTGAATGAGAGCAGGGATTTTGGTCTGTGTCTAATAGTAGGACAATATCTTGTCAATCATAGGCACTCAATACTATTTCTTAAATCAGTGAATTGAAATGTTCATATTAATTCATCATGATGTTAGGGACATATCTGATTTATAGTCCTTTTTATCTTTCATATTAGTGGATTGCTTTTGGGTTTAAGTAAAAATTTTCCTGAAAAGTTTAATTAAAACAGTTTGGCTAGGAAGGAAAAGGTCTGCCCAAACCTCTATTGCTAGAAACAAAGAAGAAAAAGAATTATAAAAGCTTGAGTTATTACTACAAATTATTATGCTACAAATAATTATGAAGTCCTTTTTGTATGCTTAGATATTCTCTGATAAATGTAAAGAGATTATTTCATATGTTCTATATGATCTGTTTATTGATGTCACCAGATCTTCTAGTGTAAATACCATTTCGGTAACAAATATTGCCTGAAAACCAATACACAGGGCTGTAGCTTGACACCTAGGATATGACAATATATAGTAATCTTTCATTTGTAACAGCATGAAGACAAGGAAGTGATCCGTTGAAAATGAATTTGTTCCTCCTTCCAGGTGAGGAATATTTTTACTTTAAGGTGTGAGGAGGATTGATCATAGATTTGCACAACTACAGGTATCTTCATTTACACGGTATTCCATGAAAAATGTCACCCCTTGGAGAACAACCTCATATACAGTGTGAATGGGGTCCCTGGGGGGACTTCTTTCTGAGTGAGGTCCTGATTGGAAATGGGTTCCTTTAGAATGAGTGACAAACAGCTCTTTGTGGGTAGGGCTGAGTGAAGAGTCTTATAGTCGTGTATCAGTCAGGGTTCATCCAGAGACCCAGTAGGAGACATATATTAAGGGATGTACTGCCAGGGACTGGCCTTGTAATTGTGGGATCTGGGTAGGCAAGTCTGAAAACTGCAGGACAGGCTTCATGGAAGGTCAGGTTGAAATTGCGTTTTACAAGTAGAATTTCTTCTTCTCCTGGGCAGCCCCATTTCTCTTAAAGCCTCCCAGCTGGTGGAATCATGCCCATCTAGATTATCTGGAATCTTTACTTAAAGTCAACTGGTTATGCACGTTACTCACAGCTAGGAAATACTTTCACAGCAGCACCTATGTTAGTGTTTGGTTGCTTTACTGGTGACTGTAGCCTAACCAAGTGGAAATGTGAAACTATCACAAGAATAGGCTGATCTCCAGACTGCTTCTTTCTCTTTCTCTCTTTCTTCCCACCTCTGTTTTTCCTTCGGAGGCTCTAGTATTTAATGCTGCATTTTTTGAATTGTATCTTTATTTTACTGGGAACTTTATTGTCAATTTCTTGTTAAACAAGTTGTTAACTTGTTAAAAACTCTTATTATGACAGTTATATGGGATCCTGCAATAAATTCCATAAAGCCATGGCAATTTTACTTATCAATACAGGGCTTCGACTCCTCACCTCTTACTTTCTAATCCAGTGGTTGTTTCCCATGGGTCTATTCTAGAATCATTTATAAAACTGCAAAGTTATAGTGTTTCAGGCCCTCACCTTGAGCCCCTAAAATTTAAACTTGGGAATTGATGCCTAGGAATACATATTTTTTTAACAAAATTCTCCCCAGAAAATTTGTATGTATGGTCAGTGCTGAGAACTGTTTGATATTTTTGTTGTTCATCTGTGTTCGCTCCTGAATATGACAAAATAAATAGCTTAACACTCCCCGCCCACTGCTTTACTTATTTTATTTTTCTCATTATTTTTGGTAAGGGTAAGAATTATGTGCTGTCTAGAGCAATCTCTTGCTTGCAGTTTAACCTGAAAAATAGATGGCCAAAGCTTTTTTTAGAAAAATCAACAGAAAATTATGAAACATCAGTGAACACACAGCCCAGCCTTCTATAAATGCCCAGGAAAGTTGTCTATTTAATTCCTAATATTAGCTATACTGCAATAAAATTACCCTTCTTCCAGTCAATGTTCTACTTCCCAGGAAGAACAATATTCGAAGGAAGAACAATATTCAAAGGAAGGAGGTTTAAACTTTATGAAGTAGTGGTGAACTTCTACCCTCATTGATCTAAACTATATTGGAAATATCTCTGTTCTTCTTAAATGGTTCTCTGTTCTCTAGAGAAACAGAACCAGTGGGATATAGATATACATATATAGAGAGATGATATTGATATAGATAGAAAGATATTTATTATAATAATTGGTTCGCAGATTTTTGGAGGCTGTGAAGTCCCATGATCTGCTGTCTGTACTCTGGAGAACCAGGAAACCAGTGCCATAGTTCCTGTAGGAGTCAGAAGGCAAGAGACCCAGAGGAGATACTGGTGTAATTCACAGTCCAAGGTCAAAGTCCTGAGAACAAGAGGTCTGCTGGTGTTAGTCCCAGAGTCTGAAAGTATGAGTAATAGGAGCTCTCCAAGAGTAGGAAAAGATGGACATCTCAGTTCAAGGAGAAAAGAGGAAATTCATCTTTCTTTTGCCTTTTCGTTGCCTTTTGGCCCTTAATGGATCAGAGGATCAGATGGTGCCCACCCACATTGGTTAGGGTGAAGCTCTTTATTCAGCCTACTGAATCAAATGCTAATCTCTTCCAGAAACACCTTCACAGACATACCCCCAAATAATATTTTGCCTGCTATCTGGGCATCCTTTAAGCCAGTCAAGTTGACACATAAAATGAACCACCACAATTTCCAATGCCTATCCTGTGTTTCTTGCAATTGTATAATTGGTCCATAGCAGGGGCAGGTTTGACCTTTTCATGAAAACAACTGCAGATCAGAGCAGGAAAGGTCAGTGTGGCATGGTAGCATCATGATATGCACCAGCAAAACAACTGGATCACTTCAGGGGCTTTTCTTTTATCTTGATTTTGGAAATTTGTGTTTACTTTCCTTTATGCCAATGGTTTAAATGTATAAGGTTTTGTATTAGATTTTCTGAATTCCTATACAAAGAAATAAATGCCATGCAGCATTGTTTTCAAGTAGTGTTTATTAGAGGGCAAATGGTATTCACAAAAAAGGCAAATTCAGGAAAAGAAACAAGAAACTTTTTTCTTGGGGAAAATTTTTCTAAGGGAAATGCAGTATAGTTAATGACTAGCTATTAATTAAGAGTCCCAGGGACCCACCAGGTTGCAATAGCCAAGGATTAGCCATTGTAGAAATAACTTGTTTCAAGCACTAATTGCTATTATGATCTATTTCCTCTGGTTCAAAAGGACCTTTGGTTACCACAGTAACAGAAGATTATAGCTACTTCATCAACTGGGTAAAGTCTTTAATAATTTTAGAGTTAGACTTTACATGCTAATTTGTTAAAGATTTAGTTACTAGTTTTCCAAAAATAGACACCAGAGACTGAAAGGGATACTATGTCTATGTTTATTGAAAGACAAATTAGGGGCACCTGGGTGGCTCAGTGGGTTAAGCTTCTGCCTTGGCTCAGGTCATGGCTTCAGGGTCCTGGAATGGAGCCCCTCATTGGGCTCTCTGGTCAGCAGGGAGCCTGCTTCCCCTCACCCCTGCCTGCCTCTCTGCCTACTTATGATCTCTGTCTGTCAAATAAATAAATAAAATCTTAAAAAAAAAAAAAAAGAAAGACAAGTTATTTTATGTACTGCTAAAAAGGACTACAAAATGCAAATTCTTGTCCATGTGTAAAAGATGATGCAGCTAATGATGGTGACTCAGCATAATACAGAAGGCTTGGGGCAGGGTAGCAGGGAAAACTTCCAAATGGAATAAGTTATTTTCCTGTTTCCCCACGAATTAACATACAAATTGATTCCGGTGATGACTGATATAATATTAGCTTTTTAATCATTTAAATATTTAGGATGAACAAGTCAGTAACTAATGTTGACCAATGTCATTATACAATAGAACCACAGAAGTGTATTTTGAGTGGTGTAAAGTGTCAGCTTTGACAATGGGAAGTTGAGAAAGAATGAGGAAAACAGAAATCAAAGTAATAGGAAAGACTGATTCTGAACTTGCCCAATTTTGCTTTTTAAAATGTCTTTATTATATTATTGGTGATGTCAAGGCATTTGAATATATAATCCTGTCACTTATAGATTCAAGAAGAGTCCATAGTGAGGAACATTTTTATTTACTTGAACCTTTTTTATCATCCGTGCGTGTGTGTGTGTGCACGCGTGCGTGTGTGTGTGTGTGTGTGCTAGATGAGGGGATAAGTTGAGAGACAGAAAGAAAAGCAGAGGCAGAGACAGAAACAGAAAAAGAGAATGCATTCAAAGGCAGATGGATAAGAAGATGTAGACAACCTTGGGTAAGAAGTAAATGGCTAACAATGTATGAGATAAGTGTTCAAAGAAGAGCTCTGCCTAGGAAACTCAGAAGGAAATAATTCTTAAGAGTCATTCTTTTTAAATATCTGCATTGCCAAGTATGAACTTGAAAATGATAGGCCACAGAATATGAATAACAAGCTTAATTTACAAAGTTTTTTTTTTTTTTTTTTTTTTTCTTTTTCAAGATTTTATTTATTTATTTGACAGAGAGAAATCACAAGCAGACGGAGAGGCAGGTAGAGAGAGAGGAAGGGAAGCAGGCTCCCTGCTGAGCAGAGAGCCCGATGCGGGACTCGATCCCAGGACCCTGAGATCATGACCTGAGCCGAAGGCAGCGGCTTAACCCACTGAGCCACCCAGGCACCCTTAATTTACAAAGTTAAAGTGTTTCAGTGGAACTGCTTAAATATAATTGAGGATGTCCACCATCGATAATGCACTGCCACATGTAATGAGTTTGAAAAATTAGAAACCTTCCTACAGATACCTGAATGAAAATATACAAAACGCAAAATGCACATTTGCATAGATTCTAACATCTTTTCATCTCTTAAGTCCCAATGAGATATCCCTTATAGGAAAGCTAATAACAAGCACTTGTTATATGAATGAAGTTGTGCGATCTTTAAATCTAGCTGTCACTTTATGTTCTTACTTTGTCAAATAAAATGAATCTAATTTCATTCTGGCAATCACTTCAGAGTTTTACAAAGCTGGCTGTCCTGGAGGGCATTAAGACACTTCTTAATGGATAGAGATGAAATCTAGCAATTTTTCAAGTTATGATTTTTCCCAAACATCCTTAGTGAGCTCCAGGAATTTTCTTTATCTATTTTTAATCAATTGGATATTTTAGAATTATGTCCTTGCAAAATGAATTCAGAATATACATAAAAATAATATAGCAATAAAAAGTAGACTGCAAATGTAGAAATCATGAACGTTTTAAAAGGAACTCAGAATTAGCTTTAAGTTTAAGTAGTAGAAATTATATTTATACAAATTATTTTTTCAAGGCAGTTTCAGGAGAAAGCATCTATGTTTCAGATCGATGGTTGAGATAGGTGAGGCTCTTGGCAAAATAAGACAGGGGAAACGATCTGGATTTACATAGTGTTTTCTCGTTTTACATCAGGTGCTAAAATAACAATCTCAAGTGCTAGCTAGAGCATGCACTATGCCTTGCAGCAGTTTTTCTAATAAGATAAAAATCTGAGGGAAGATTCATTACAGTTGAAAAAAGATGAGATATGACAAAGTATCAGTGATGACTGGACATTATAGGGAAAAGCTGTGAGCCTTGTTGTGAACCCAGATTCAATATGAATCTCAGTGACATGTTTTAATATCTTACATTACATAGTACATGAAAAATGAGTATTGATACTAAGAAGAAGAAGTAATACAGCAAACCAGTCTTCCCATTAAAATAGAGATTAATACAAACAAGTGAAGAACATTCAGATGCTTGGAACTTTTAATTTTCACGGGATATTAATTTTCATAACACAATTCAGAGACCTTTTAAAAAGTAAATTAGATTTTATTCAACCTAGACTTTTGTATTTAAATACATTTCTATCCTTATATAAGAGGTGTTGAGGTTGTTATTCCTCTTGGAAATGTTTGCATTATATCCTAAAGAAGTAAAAGTTTAAGAACAGAGCTCAGATGGTAATCTTTCATTCATTTGAACAGATAGACTTTGAGTTAGACCTCTGTGTGAGTCAACGCATGAGGAAATGAACATGGACTATCACTTCAAGGAGTATTACATTTGGAAGATAAAATAGAGATAAACGTTTAGCTGTGACATAAGAGACGTAAGTCTCTTCAGAATCTTAGAAGGTTGTGCATATGAAGCATCCTGAAATGTAGTTTTCATAACTCTCTTTTTCTCTGCAGAAAACAGTGCCCACGATTCCATTAAATTATTTTCCTTCATGAGCTCCATTGAACAGAAGGGTAGAAGAAGTCTTGGGAAGAACTTCCCCAATGTTTTCTTCCTTATTTGAATAAATATTGATGCTTCAAATTGATAAAGACTAAAAGTGGTTTCAATGGGCTTTAAATGACAAACCAAGGGTTTGGAACTTTATTCACTAGGTAGCTGGAAATAACAAAAAGTATTTTGTGGAAAGCACTGCCTCTGGAGAGATATACATGACCTGGAGATACATTGAGTTTGCTATTATTGAGATCACATACCTCTTGAGTGAGAATAAGAGCCTTGATTAATATGTTGGCATAGGAATGAAATAGAGGTTAGAGATCCAATATTAGATGGAATAGCCTGACTGAGTTGAATAAATCATTAGGTTGGGAGCCATATATTTCTATATCCTTGTATATCTATCTATCATCTTTCTATCTATCATCTACCTATCAATCAAATAAACCTGGGTACCCAGAGAAGGTAGAAAAGACAAGGTCTGTTCAACATGTTGACTTAGAGGCATTAATGTTATATCCTGGTGAAGACAACTGTTGAAAGTTTGGGATTTGGGAAATGCAGTATCAGAGGAAAATGAACTGAAGTTCTTTATTTTCCAGACATTTTCATACAGGTTATTATGTGAATGGAACCATTGTGATTATGGTTCCAATTCTGATTCCAGCATCAGACAGAAGATACAGCAGTGTTGGTGATATTCCAGTGTTGTTCTTTGGATAAGGTTATAATCATGATCCTTCTTGATCCTTCCTCATAAAGTGAATTCATTGTTGGTTCTTAGTGGGGTCATTCTTTTTCATTCAGGAGTCTTTTAACTAATATAGACTGGACTTACTATGGTGTTACCTTGGTACCATGGCTGCATGCTAGCTAGTTGTAACAAGGTGTTTCTATATTTTAGTGAGAAACATGAATCTTAATAGGAATCAAAAAGAAATCGGGGTTGATCATAAGAAATGTTACAAATGTGAAAGCAATGAGTTAATAATAATACATACTTAACTAAGTAAATATACTTGTGTAAATATAGTAGCATAAATGTAGAGTGCTGTAATAGTGAGGTTGCATGTTGGTTATAGTTTGTTAAAAATGCATCAAAGAACGTATAGGGAGAAAACAAAACTTTCTGACACTACCACCCCCTAGGGGCTGCCCCATTTCTGTGTTCTCCTTCACAGCAAAACTCTTCTAAACTCTTGTCAATATCTTGCAATAAGTCTCAGCTTACCCCAGTGTGGATTTTTTCCCACTGAACTTCACTCCAAGAATTGACATGAAGGTTTATCTTGCCATATTCAGTGGTTGACTTTCTTTCCTCATCTTACTTCTCAGGAAATTTGGAAGAAGAAAGCGTTATCCTCTTGGAAATACTATATTCTCTAGATTTATTGA
Organism: Mustela nigripes; assembly: GCF_022355385.1. Classification (NCBI taxonomy): domain Eukaryota; kingdom Metazoa; phylum Chordata; class Mammalia; order Carnivora; family Mustelidae; genus Mustela; species Mustela nigripes. Next base: position 123,000,529 of record NC_081569.1, on the reverse strand, counting down.
TACCACATTTTCATGGTATTTCTCTTTCCTTATGGACTACTCTTTTCTTTTCTTTTTCTTTTTTTTTTCTTTTTTGCTGAATTCTTGTCTTTTGCCCTCATCTGTACAGAAGAGCACTCCATATTCTAGGTCTTTTCTTATCTCTAACTACAACCCTTTCTTGGCTGATCTAATCAAATCAAATGGCTTTCCCGACAAAATATTCCTATGTATTAGCCTGTGATCCAAACTCTCTCTTTACCTCCAGACTGACCCACTAATCCAACTGCATATTCAATATCACGCTTTAATGACCAACAGGTGTATCAAAATTAATATACATAAACAAAACTCCTATTCTTCTTCCTTTAACATTATTTCCACCCATCTTTCCCATTTTTGTAAATGATTCCACTTATCCATCGGCTCAAGGATGGATGATGATGATGATGATTTTTACTTTTTCTATTACATCTCACATGCAACCTCAGAAAACTGTACCATTTCTACTTCCAATATAAATCCCATGTCAGAGATCTGCTTATCGTCTTCAAAGATACAACCCTGGGCCCCACCATCATGTCTTGGTTACATCATTTCACAATCTCCCAAACTGTAGCTTTTCTTCACTCTCACCCTATTCACCAGGCATATTCTATTCATTCTTTAAATGACATGCAAGTGAGATTTCTAATGGCTTCCAATTACACTTTGAACAAAACCCAAATGCTTGCAATGACCCCAAAAGCCCATGTGATCTGGTCCTTCCCTGTATGTCTGACCTGAAGCCATTTAACCCATTCACCTCTTCCTAGTTCCTGACATTCTGATCTTTCCCCCTTCCCCCCATCCCTTGAACATGACTGATGTATTGCTATGTAAGGGATTTTGAACTCACTGGTCCTTCTTCCACCTCCAAAAACCACTTCCCTTCGATCTTGCTAAGAATATATTCTTTTCATCAATTAGATCTCTGTTCAAGTTTTTTGCTTTAGGAAATTGTCTCTTAACCATACTACAGTAGTTCTCTATACATATAGCACTGGCCATTATTTCATTATTGTGCTTTATTTCTTTATTAGATCTAAAATATATTTATTTATATTTAGTTTAACTTTCCCACTAGAATATAAATCTATGAAGCCAAACATTTTTTTTGTTTGTTTGTTTGAACTGCTGTATCTGTTGCACCTAGAAGAGTGCTAGCACATACTGGATCTTCAGTAATCACTTGTTGAATAAAAGATTAGATGAATGTGATGAATCCACTTATTCAAAGTGCCAGGAGATGTAAGAATGTGCCCTACTGAATCATGTCTGATGTCAGTCTACTTTAGTCTTCAGTAGTGTTCATTGATGTGGGAGGTTTGTCTGCCTTTTAATCATCATCCTTTTACTGCTGACATATATAGGTTCACATTTTAATTTACTTTCATTTCTCTAAAACGACATACTATAACATTATAATGCAGCAGGGAGAAATTTCTAACTTTTTTTTTTCTTTTTTACTAGAGAATGAATAGTGCATTAACAGAAATGAGAAAGAAGGCAGTTTTCCATGCATGACCCAATATGGTTTTGGAGATTCAAAATACAATATTCTGGGGCACCTGGGTGGCTCAGTGGGTTAAAGCCTCTGCCTTCGGCTCAGGTCATGATCTCAGGGTCCTGGGATCAAGCCCCGCATTGGGCTCTCTGCTCAGCGGGGAGCCTGCTTCCCCCTTTCTCTCGGCCTGCCTCTCTGCCTACTTGGGATCTCTCTCTCTGTGTCAAATAAGTAAATAAAATCTTTAAAAAAAAAGGTACACTCAAAATACAATATTCTGATATTCTGTATTTCACATCCTAACCTCTTCTGGACTTGCACCAGCTTAGTCAGGGATGACTTCATGCAAAATGTATTTTGCTACATATTTTGAGCTGAACATTTCAAAAATCTTCAGTCACTCTAAAATTAGTATTTATTCAACAGGATAAAAAGGAAATACTTGCTTCAAGTCTATCCCTTACCAAACTGTTTGGATTTGGGTTAGGAAAGCTAGAATCAATCACTGCAGTAAAACCTTCAGAAAAGATTTCTTTTCTCATTGCCTCTCTGGCCATTACTAAATGGATAAACGTGTGCCTGGGTGACAGGTGACACAGGGGAGCTAGCAGACCTTAAATTCAGTTTCATTTTGCTCCTGTACAGAGTTTTTCTTTTTTTTTTTTAAATGTCACAATGACCCACAATTTTACTTTTCCATCCTTTTAAAAACTTCAGCTTACAAACCACTCACTCTCAGGAGATTTGTCCTGAAGAAACCGGACTAATATTTCTTTATTTTAAAAAAAAAAAAAAACTTTAATTTTTATTTATTTATTTTTAAAGGTTTTATTTATTTATTTGAGAGAGAGAGAGAGCACAAGGAAGGGAAGTGGCTGACAGAGGGATAAGTAGGTTGCCAGCTGAGCAAGTTGTGGGGCTTGATCCCAGGATCCTGGGATCATGACCTGAGCTGAAGGCAGATGCTTAACAGACTGAGTCATCCAGGCAGGCAACCCAAAAGTGATATTTCTTTAAAAGAAAATGTATGGATTGCCTGCAACCAACTATTTATTTTATTTTTTTCTGCTTTCCTCTCTTTGTCCCTTTTTAAATTAAGTTTTTAATTTTAATTCTAGTGTAATTAACATACAATGTTATATTAGTTTCAGGCTTATAATACAAGGATTCAACAATCCTATACATTACTCAGTGCTCATCATGATAAGTGTACTCTTCTCATTGTTCTATATGCATATATATTGTAGATAGCCTGATATGGTTAAATTTTAATGGGAAAAATATGTGGAATTTCCATTCAAAAAGTACAAAGGCAAAATACAACTTAGGATCAAAATATTGTTGAAAGAATTATAGAGTTTGTGATTAAATAAACATATTTCTAAATACAGAAAGAATGGTGTGGGTACACATATCTTAATTAAGATTTTAATTACAAATAATTATTTTTTTACTGTAATGCTATAAAATTATACCTTTGTTTGAAATAATCATGGCAGCAGAAAATATGAAATCTTATTTTATTGGTTCTTTTAAAATAACAATGCAGAAAACAAAACAGAAATATTGCCTGTTTTCAATACATTTCTGTTTCTGTTTTCAATACATTTCTGTTTTCAATACATTTCTCTCTTTCTCTATCATTTTTAATAAAAGTGGTTATCCTCTTGGGGAATGGAAGGCTTTATAATATGCTTATATCCCCACACCAGCTTACCAGTTTCCATGTTCATAATCATTTATTTAAGTTCTATATATATTTCAGACTTGTTAAACAACAAAATTCAACCGAGTAACTTTAAAGATCAAATTGGCTTTATTCAGTGATTTATAAATCAGGCAGCATCCCATCTGGCAACAGAAAGGAACTCCAACAGCTACAGAAAAAGAAAGTCTTTTAAAGGTAGAGAAGTGGTAGTACAAGGAAGTCAATAACAAGAACAAGGATTATTTAGGGAAAAGTCACCTTCCTTTGGTAATTAAAGGGGGGTCCCAGACAGATGACGTCACTAGTGCTGACCAGAAAATTCCAGACTGACCAGGTAAGTTTGCATTCACAGAGAAGTTTGAAACAGCAGTTAGTTATGGTATTAAGTCTTGGTTTACTGATGTGTGGGTTAGCAAAAGTGACCCCATTTTGGGCCTTCTGTCTCCCTTTTAGGAGACAAAATATAACCAAAAGACATAAATGCAAAAAATTGCTGGATCTTCATATTTTGTGCTTTAATTTTTATATGGGCATTTAAAAAGATGTTCGTCAAATATTCCCTTACTAGATAGATATACCATTAATGGACAGATTTAACTTTATTTCATAACTCTATTTTCTAAAACCAAGATCTACTATTTCCTGTCCTGCTATTCTCATCCTAATCTTGGATGAATCTGTTCAGGCTTATGAAAACTTGGAATATTTTAGGCAAAATTTAATTACTGCTAAATAATGGTATTATTGTAATGAAAAAGATATTTTTTTCTTAATAAAATAAAAGTAAATTAGAATGAACAAAACTAAGTTGAATGGTGTTGCAGGAAAGAGAAAGGAAATGCTTTGGCTGAAAAAAAAGGAGAATATTTTCATTCTAACTTTTTTTTTTTAGTAAGAAAACAAAAAGTACTTTATGTCATAGGGGGGAAACCCTGTCACTTAATAGTAAAGTGCTACAAGAACGCCTCTTTTATCTTTCTATCCAATATGAAAATTTCATACTAGAAACAGATTTGTAGAAAGTCACAATTTTGCTTTAGGGATTAAAAAAAGGACAAAATATCAAAGAGTTTTTAAGAAATGTTACATTTTCTTTGATCCTTTGTGAAAATGTCTTTTAATAGGATGGGATATAGAAAACCAGACTCTGTGAGAATATTCATGAAGATGTAAAAATACCTGCTGGTCACACAGAGCAAAGAGAGAATAAAATATTTGGCAAGATTTAGTACACTGCACTCTAGCCTGAAAACCAAGCCTAGACAATCGTTCAGCTGTGTGTGTATGTGTGTATGTGTGTGCGTGTGCTTGCCTCTTCACGTTTACGACAACTATGAAATAAGTGGAGAATTTGAAATTAGAATTTGAAAGAAATTATCTAATTGTGGAGGTAATAATAAATAGTTGTAAATAGTTGAGTACCTCTGAAATACTTAAGTAGATAATATCCTATTTTTCACATTGAAAGCTAAGAAAATTGCCTTGCTATGAATTTGGGTGAGGAGAAGAGTTTTGTTATTAGTATTGAATTTGATAGAATCCCTCATATATAAACTTATTTCAGTGTAGGAATTTCATCATCAAAACTAATTATTTCTTAAAATTTTATTATTTTATCTTTTTATTAAATTTATTAATGCCATGGATATTTTTGTATCATTTTTTCAATTGATTTTTGAAATAAGTTCCTCTCTTTTTCCTCTGAAGGTTATGACATATATGATAGATTTCATATATGTGTATTTTTATATAAATAAATATTCATTATATGTATTTTTATATAAATATATCTATAAAATATACATGTATTTTTATGTAAGTATATATATATATTTACATAAATATATAAAAATGTGTTACTATATGTATTTGGATCTGTAGATGGAGTCAGGTTTCTGAACCAGGTTTTATGTCACCAGTTAAGACATGATCAAGTAATAGAATCAAATGTGAAGTTTCTAAATGGGAGAGATTTAAATCCTTTATTCTCAAATCAGGACTCCAATAGCCTGAGAATTGAGGTTTTCTCCTAAGATTTAGTAGCTAACTACATAGAATGAAAGTAGCTGACAATAATATAAGCCATAACACCTCTTTCTTTTCCTAAACTATAAAATGGTCTTTTAACATTAACACCCCAATTCCCTTTGGATATACTGGAAGAAACAGAGAAGATCCTTTCTTCTCCACATGACAGGTCTGAGTTCAAGGAGAAGAACAGTTGTGGGGATTCATACAGAGCCAGTCAATTGCTTTAAGGACTCTCTCTCTCTTTTAAAAGATCTTATCTATTATTTGAGAGAGAGAGGGAAAAAAAAAAAAAAAAAAAAAAGCACAAGTACGGGGGGAGGCGGGTGGAGGGAGAGGGAGAAACAGAGTCCCTGCTGAGGAGGGAGCCTCACTGGGGAAGGGGAACCTCCATCTTGGGACCCTGGGATCATGACCTAAGCTGAAGGCAGACACTTAACCAACTGAGCCACGCAAGCACCTCTGAGGGCTTTTTTTCTATCCATTAACAAATTACAGAGGGTTTTCCAAGAGGACCTCCAGCCACTCATGTGCCTTCAATGAAGCATTCCCCCAGCTTCCCTGTGCTGCTGTCGTTAGTCACTACAATGGTGAGCATTTCGGGGAATATTAATACTGCGCCTCTTCACACAGGTGACTCCAATTTCTACAAGCTCTCTCTCTTGCTGTCAGCTCTGGGGACTCGAGTTCAACTGGAAATGACAATTGGTCATCCTGCTTTGTGCTTTGAACTGTAAACAGTATTTATATGGCCACGGTTTTGGAATGGATATATTTATAGTTGATGGGTATTATGCTGATTGGCATATATGTCCTAGCTCACTTACTCTTCGTGCAACACTGTGGAGAAGATGCTCTTATATTCTGCATCTCAGAGATGGGAAACTGAAGCTCAGAACATTATGTAACTTAACCCCAAATAGCAGAGTTTTTTGTCAGTAACAGGATTTAAACCGGGAAGTCTGGCCCCGGAATTGGCTATTACGTAGCCCAGTTAGTTAGAAAAAAACATATATTGTTTACTGATGTGTCTTAAAGTCTAGGAACTGAGAACTGATACAATGGAAATATCACAGACCCAGCTGAGGAGATTGTGTTAAGAAGCTGTAAAGCTGGGGCGCTTGGGTGGCTCAGTGGGTTAAAGCCTCTGCCTTAGCCTCAGGTCATGATCTCAGGATCCTGGGATCCAGCCCTGCATCAGGCTCTCCGCTCAGCAGGGGGCCTGCTTCCCCAGCTCTCTCTGCCTATTTGTGATCTCTGTCTGTCAAATAAATAAAATAAAATCTTTTTTTTTTAAGAAGTTATAAAGTTAGGGTGATTTCCATAAATTAATGGCAGGTCTAGGGTGAGATTCTGTGATACTTATGTCTTTATATTATGATTCAAGTCCCACAGAATCTGGAATAAATAAATTCCAGTTACCCCCAAGATTCCTCTGTGTGTGTGTGTATGTGTGTGTGTGTTTATCCTGTATATCAAGAACATATATCAAGTATATCAAGGATTCCTGATCACAGTCTGGAAGAACTTTCAAAGTCGGCTTCTTTGACAAATCCAGAGTAAAATCCCCAAATGAATCTAATATTGCTTAGTAGTAATGGTTATTCATAAATGACAAGTAACTATGTATTATCTGGGGACAAAGCCTTCCAAGTATGATTTTCTTTCTGTTTGACTTATTTTATTAAACACATGAATATGAATGATACTGTTGAAGCATGTTACTTCTTTCAATGGAGTTGCATATGTTTATAAAAGAATAACCAGGGTAGATGAAAATTTTGATTGGAAATATTTATATTCTAGTATTTACAACAAGGAAGACTACAGTAAAGATCATCGCATTTCCCCTTGGTCATGCTGCCAAAGGAGGCTAGCAGAAAATACCTTACTGATATGTTCTGGCATTGGGAGACAAAGCGAGAGTCTTTGAAAACTTTGTATTTCAGAATATAACCCCGCCTGTAGCCTAGAAGGTGACATTGCACTTTCTTTTGATTCTGAAAGTTTACACATGCGCGCGCGCGCGCGCGCACACACACACACACACACACACACGGGCACGAACGCACACTGGTGTTCTCTGCTTTTGTCTTCCTAGACCTGTACTGCTATACCAACAGTAGTACACTAGAGGGCAGTGCAGCTATTATCATTCTGCCGTTCCAGGTTTGGCTCACATTTCCGGATGCTGTTACAGAATATAGAAAGCATACATTCGTTTGAAATAAACTGCACGCATTTGCTTTAAAAGCACTTAGCTTGTACCTGATGGTTAATAGATGTGAATTGCTTGGAGCCCTGATGCACACAGAGCAGTGAAGGTAATGAATTCGGCAGACTTTTTTTAAAGAAAGGGGGAGGGGTAGGCAAATATGAACTGAATTCTTTCATTTGCTTTGATACTTTAAGGGGGAAAAAAATCAGAAATAATGAAGGGTCGTTAAGAACAAGCTGGTAGGTATAAGTATTAGTTTACATTTAAATGAAAATAGCTCAGGAGAGAAGAAAGGATATGTTTCAAATAGTTTCCAGCATCTCCTTTGAAATGCAAAAGAGCAATTTGTATTTATACTAATTTAGGTGGAGGTCTCTGATTCGCTGGGTCCTTCTTAAAGATTTGTTTCTATTTACCTTGGCAGTGGACATTTAGAACAGGAGTTGGAGGCCATGCAAGACTTATTGAATGCGAGGCCTACAAGGTTTGATACCAGCCCTTGAGGGGGAAAAAGAGCTAGGGTGACTTGAACACCCTTCAGGAAGGAGAAGCGGGCCGAGCAATACTTTAGGACATTATTCCATTTCACTGGCAAAACTTAAAAGAATAAATTTATAAACATAAGGCACCAGAAATAAAAACATCCCCTCGTTCTATTTCCTGCAGTGACAAGAGATATATATTCTAGATTGTAGACAGAGCTGCCTTGGAGATAAATTGTCTGATTTCAGCATCTCAGCAGTGGATAATAGATTCCCCTCAGAACCACATAATTAAAAAATGACATTTCTGCTACTTTGTGCCAACCCTGTACGGTTTCGGCCCCTGGCTTCCGGGCCTGGGAGCCCTGCAGGGTACAACCAAACAATTTTGCATTATTCAGTGGGACAATGTAAGGTCTTGTTAGCAAAATAAGTTCCTTCTAGGGAGACCAGAGGACATTATCATATTCTTCTTTATAAATTCCTCATTATGCTTTTCTTCTTCTTCTTCTTCTTCTTCTTCTTCTTCTTCTTCTTTTTTAAGCCTGCCAACAAGGAAAGGGTATGAACGATGAGATTAGGACATCCACTCATTACAAGTTAGCAAGATGAAAGACAGCGTTTGCGACTAGCGGAATAAATTAAGAGCCAAATTTTAGCACTCCCCTCCCCCATCAAGCAGAGATGCAAGAGTCAGCCAAAGATAAGGCCAAGTGCTATGAGAAAGATATGCAAATCAAAGTGGTTTTGAGGTCCATATCCTTAGGTGTTTTTTGGATGAGATGGCTAATCCTTACATGGATTTTTTTCCCCCAGGAGTTTCTTGAAGGGTAATTGGCTGCAGTCTGAACAACTCTTCTTTATGGGCCTGTCACTTCAGTGTAGATTTCTGAAAAAGTGTGTGTGCTAGACAAGCCTCCAATTAACAGTTACTAGAATGTAAATGGATTTCCAAATGTCATATAGCTGGTCGTTAGGGAAACCAGGACCAGGAATGGATCTCTTGATTCTTACTTGAGGTGTTTAAATAACTACTAATGTCCTGCAGGTGTCTTCATTTCAATAACAAAAGCAGGAGTAAGAATATTCTTCTTTTTAAAACACGATATAAGACTCCTTAAATATCTATAATGCAATAAATTTAAATTTTGGAATCCAAACCCCTGGTTCTGAAATTTTGTAATCCTTCACATAGGGTATCAACCCCAGTAACACAACATATTGCCCTGTGACCCTGGGGATTTCACAACACCCTTCTGAAACTCAGTGTTCCTTTGAGTAAAAGCAAGTTATGCAGACAGGACAGCCTTTGCTATGCCCCAATAATGGGTCCGTGATTAAAGGAGTGAGACTGATACAAAGCGAAGTTCAAGCAAAGCTTTATATTGCGCCAAGCTTCAAGAATGAAACTCACCAGCCAGGGCCGCGACTCTTACAGAGAGGGTCACCCTTCTCTGTTTCTCAGACTAGCTTTTAAGGGCAAAGACCATGTGGTCGGGCCTGGACACGCACAGGTGGCCAATGAGCTTGTAATACACAGGAATCTCCACAGTGATACTAGGTGACCAATTGAATTACAATTTACCCTAGCAGACATTTGAATTAGCCTATCACACCTTGGTTAGGATTAGCGCCAAAAGGCTCCTAAAGGGCGGGGCCCATAGTCCTTGGTAACTAGGGAAATAGTATGCGTCCCTCCACTGACCCACGCTTGTATCTGGGCTTTGTTACCTGGAGCTGGTTTCTGGGACTTGTTTTTAAGTAAATCCTCTGGGAGAAGGGGAACAGGGACAGTTTAAGGGTTAAACAATGGAATGGAAGCCTCTGGTTAAATAGGTCCTTAGACCTTTATCTCAGACTTATGAAGAACATGTAAAATGTTGTGTGTACTATCCACTGCTGAAAAAAAAAAAAAAAAAAAGCAAAAGAAGATGACTGCAGATTTTAATCAATGTATGTAGCACCTTAGAAAATCACCATAGCTAGCTAGGGGCTCAGAATACCGTCTATGAACATGATATCCCAGGGACTGCCATTTTTCTCACAGTTATGAACTAGGGAGTTTGGAACAGTGATAATAATCATATGCCCTTCTTAGAGGTCGTGAGGGTCATGGAAGTTGGTGGGTTTCATTTTGGCCCAGTAGTTGGTGTGTAGTAAGCTCTCACGAAATACACAGTCAAAAGAAAAAAAAAAAAATGCTTGTCCCTATCACTTAAAATCCATCAGTATTCATGACTTTTGCTCAATATGTTGTTGACTTAGAAAACAGACTGTCAGGTTTCAGATTCGCCTGCACTTATTAGGTGTGTAACTTGGGCCTTGATTAAACCCTCTGTACCACTCTTGGTCTTTCCTTCCCCCCTGGTGTATAGCAGTGTATTTATCACAAACTTTGGGAAGGTAGACTGCTCCTCAAAAGTATACAGATCTATTTACTAGTTCATGTTTTAAGAACTAAAGAATGATATTCTATTGAATATTCTATTGGAAAAAATAGTGAATAAATAAATTTGCATTAGCTGAATAAGGTTCCATGTGCCCACAGGGAGGAGAGAGGTTTAAGATAATCTTGCTGTCTTCTTGAACTAATGGGCATTGTGCCTACTATTAGTTGAATGTGTCTGTCCCCCAAATTCGTAGATTGAAATCCTAATGCCCCAGTGACAGCATTAGGATATGGAGCTTTTGGGGGGTATCCTTAGGGCCTGAGGGTGCAGCCTTCACAATTGGAATTTATGCTTTTATAAAACAGACCCTGAGAAATCCTTTCCTCTTTCACCAGGTGAGAACACAGTAAAAAGTTTGTGACTTGAGAGAAGGCCTTTACCCAACCATGCTGACACCTGAATATCAGACTTTTAAGTTCAGAACTGGAAGAAAAAAATTCCTGTTGTTTATAAGGCCCTCAGTCTGTGGTGCTTAGTTACAGCAGCCTGAAAGGACTGAAACAATTAGTATATTAAATGCTTTAAGAGAAGGTTGTGTGAACAGATGTTGGTTATGTTTCTTAAAATTTTGATCAAAAGTTTAGAAAAGAAGGGCACCTGGGTAGCTCAGTGGGTTAAGCTTCTGCCTTTGGCTCAGGTTGTGATCTCAGGATCCTAGGATCCAGGCCCTCATCAGGCTCTCTGCTCAGCAGGGAGCCTGCTTCCTCCTCTCTCTCTGCCTGACTCTCTGCGTACTTATAACCTCTCTCTCTGTGTCAAATAAATAAATAAAATAAAATAAAAATTTTTAAAAAGTTGTGAGTCTTTGTACTTAGTCACAATGACCTTGATTCATATTTAAAGTATTTATATTGATGGTTCAGGAAATATGGTATAAAAATAGAAATAAAGAAAAATGGTCTGATTATCTTTTATTTCATTTACTACCATATGAAATTATATAGGCACAAAGTTATTCATTTCTGCATTGTTAATAATTGCAAACTACTGAATACAACCTAAATACTTATATATAGCACAGCACATAAATGAAATAGAGGTGTACAGATAATTGAGTACAATGGAACTATAAAATGGAGATAGAGTTCCATGATCAAATATGGAGTAATTTCAGGAATATATTGTTAAACAAATAAAGCAAAGTGCAACAAATTGTCTAGAATATACTTCATGTAAAAAAGATAGAAATATAATACATTATATAGGTGTATTCTTATTTGTAGAAAAGAAAATAGAAGTGATAACGAGAAACTATTAAGATCAGTCACTGACAGGGAGTGAGTGAAGGCAGAATGAAGATATGAGGGAAGAGAAATGGAATAATACAGACATGGGATGTACTTTCAAGAAGGTTCTGAGAACAGGGATGCCTGGATGGTTCAGTTGGTTAAACGTTTGCCTTCAGGGGCATCTGGGTGCCTCAGCTGGTTAAGTGACTGCCTTCAGCTCAGGTCATGGCTCTGGAGTCCCAGGACTGAGTCCCTACATTGAACTCCCTCCAGGGAGTCTGCTTCTCTCTCTGTTTGCTGCTCCCTCTGCTTGTGCTCTTGTGCTCTGCTGCTTCTCACTCTGCCTGCCTCTCCCCCTGCTTGTGCTCTTTTATTTCTAACAAATATATCAAATCTTTAAAAAAAAAAATATGGTTTGAGGTAATGTTTCACATACCCTAGATAGAGACAAAATCTATAAAACTCTAAGTGTCCTTTTCATTTTGTTAATTATTTCATTTATTACACAGAACCTTTTAGTTTAATGTAGTCCCACTTGTTGATTTTTGCCTCTGTTGCTTGTGCTTCATCGTCATACTGAAAAAAAATCCTTGCCAAGACCCATGTCAAGGAGGTTCTTCCCTGTGTTTTCCTCTAGTTTTGTGGTGTCAGATCTTATGCTCTTTGGAGTAGAACTGTAATAGAGTAATGTACAGGAAATGAGAAGAATAGAAAATCATCTTTGGGCAAACAACAGAGTACAATAGCCAAAGACAAAGAAAATCAACAATAACTAAAATTAGTGAGCAAAATTATGATGAATAGGATATTTGCATGGCTCAGTGTAATTTCTTAAAGAAGGAAGTCTATGTAAGTATTGAGGTTATTAAAGACAGAGAGAGAAAGAGAGGTAGAGAGAGAGAAACTCTCACAGACTGAAAGAGATTAAGGAGACATGTCAATTATATGCAATGTGTGGTCTTGGATTGGACAGGGAAAAAAAAGAAAACATTCCTGTGACAACTCATGAAATTCAAATCAGATCTGTAGATGAGTTAATGAGAATATATCAATGTTAATTTTCCATTTTTGATAATGTACCATGGTTATGTAACATGTTGACTTCAGAGGAAGCTAAGTAAATAAAATATTGAAATTCTATTATTTTGTAACTTCTCTATAAATCTAAAATTATTTTCAAGTAGAAAATTAAAAAAAAATATTCTGAGGATACAGGCACTTCAATATTTAGAGCATAGTTTAAAACTTTAAAAAAAAAAAGGGGAAAAACATTAAGGACCAATCTTTACGTTACAAGCCAGAGATTTTTAACCTATATTTGGAAAAATAATCTAAGTTTTGGCAATAATATGATTATCTAATTTAGCTAATTGTGAGACCAGTGTAGTGGGATGCATGCCTTGTCTCAACTTTACAGGAGAGGTGGTAATGTTCTCCCCATTTAAAGAGGGGTCAATTAGCAACCAGAGGGCTAAATCATCTGTCCAAACCAGAGTCCAAATTTGTTCTCTATTCAAGAAAAGAAAATTTTATTTATTGAATGCATAATAAGATTGCCATTTTGCATACATTACATCTAAGCCACGTAATGCCACTGCAACAACTAATGCTCTTATTCAAGAATTAGGAAACTAAATTCAGAGAAGCTACATATGACTACAGGGAGCTTAAAGGAGCATATTTGTGGTTCTGCTTCTGTTATGTATAAGCTTCACTACTACCTTCATCTGAGTCCACATGGCTGGTCAAAAATCTATATTCTCCCCCTGATCACCTTGAGTCTACATCTAAAAGGGGTTGAGAGAAATTTTACTTTGTTGGGTCATTTTTATTAAAATGAAAACATAAACAAGAGATGTCTGTGTAGTCATGATTACATGAATAATATGTTTTGTTTTTTAATTCTGTAAAGTAAATGGAGGTGAATTGTATGATTCCAACAAGGCTGAAGAAACACGCACATACACGCACACACACATACCCACTTATATGCACTCACATACACATGACTGATCTAAGACAGCTAAACAAAGGTTAAAAACCCCAAACTCTACCTTTCTTTATAAATTCATTTCCATCTATTATTTGGTGTATGTTCCAGTGCCAAGCAGTGTTCTGATCTTAAAACAATGGCTAATTTATGCAATGAGACAAACCTGAGCATTGATCTCTACTCAGTTTAGGGAGTCAAACTTTTGCCCTTTTCTGGGCACTTGTGTTCTTGTTTGGCGAGGAATTCATCTGCGTGTAGAAATAAGGAGAGACTTCTCCGAAGGACAGTGAGGAGCAGATGGAGAAGTTTAGACGAGTACCACAGCTTCAATAATCAGTGTGAAAGAGGATTCAGAGTAGAGCACTGGGTTTGATTTCCCCTGGCGGCACCCTCAAAGGAAGAGGAAACACATCTGGGACCAGGTATGGAAGGATTAAAGGTAGGAAACAATGTTAGGAAAAGATTAATAATTGTTTTTACTCTGTAAGTGCAAAATAACAGAGAAGGGAGTGAATCGTCCCTGCAATTGCTTGTTCCGCTGAGGCTCGGAGCCTACTCTGCATGTCAACATCTTCGTCTCCAGGGTTTTGGAAGCACTGGGCTGTGCCTGGTGGAAGGTCTTCAGTGCAAGTGCCAGAGGCTGCTGGGTAGAAACCTCACCAGACTGGGGACTGTAGAGACCCCTCCAAGAACTACCGCCTATGGTTATCAGAGGAAGAAGAAGGGAGAGTCAACATGTGAGAGAGGTAATTCAACTTCCCATGTACAGGAGACGCAACCTCTTGAGATTCTTCTGAAAAAACTTGAGGGAAACTGCATGAAGAATTTCTGTGAGAATCCTTCAAATAACTTGTGGGGGGAAATCCAACAGAATAAGTTTTATTATCCTTAATGCATTCACCCTCACTGTGACCTTTGGGACAAAAGAGATACTGAATATTGAGTTCCTACCATTTTATTTAGAAAGAAATAAATATTCCTGAAAGTATTTGCTTTTTAAAAGCAAACAAAATTATTCCTTCCATGAGTTATGGTCTACTAAATGGTTTTCAAAAATGACCCCTGAAATATCTAATGGCCTGAACCAAAATTAAATTCTAAGAGCAGTTCTGAGAGGGGCATAGAAGTTTGACCAGGCAAATCATTCATGGCCCAAATCCGATCGAGGCTCTGTCATCTTCCATGTGCAGCTTCTAAAACTGCCCTGGAGGTTGCCTCCTTCCTGATAGTCAGAGGAAAAAAAGGGGATGGGGGGGCACACAGGAGGGAGGATTTTATAGGCCAGACCCTTCAGCTTGCCTCCCCTGATGAGTAAACCTTCCTGGTGTCATATTGCCTGCTCGAGAGCTGGTGAATGGCACGTGTGAGTCTGAGAAGTAGAGAAAACAGGTTTTGGCAAAGAGCCAGCAGTCTGCGTCACACTCAAAGGGCATTCTTTGAATTTCTTTTTTAACAAATTCCTCTAAGCCTTGTGAACCCTTAATACAGGCTGGCAAATAATACATCCTTGCTGAATCAATGAATGAGTCACATCGTCTAAAATAAACTTAATTTTTTAAGTGATTAGTAAAATGCCTACATGGAAGGTAACCATTACATTTCATTATACAGAAAGATTATTTAGTTAAGACTCACTTCATTTGACCACTCAATACTTTAATTTGGCATACATTTATGAAAAGTCTATGATTGGTTCCTATTTTAGACATAAGGAATATAGCAGTGAGAAAGATCATCCCATTCCCTGATCTAACAGAAAACAAGTACTAGTGGTGAAGGTAGTGGATGAACAAAAGAGTAGTGACATATGTCCATTCATTCTATAAATGATAAGAGGACTGATTATGTTTAAGTCACTGTGCTAAGTGCAAGAGATATGAATGAATATAAGATACAAAACTATTTTTCTTCAGAGACCTTTGATTCTAGTCAGGGAAAGGAACTATAAACAGACTAAATAAGAAAATACGAGTATATTAGGAAGCCGTCTGTAGTGTGGTGGGAATCCTAGGGCAAGAGGAACCCAGCAGGCTCATTTAAGGTGAGGTGAGGGATAATAATGGTGGTGGAATCTCTGAGTGGAGGAGCTACAAAAAGCTAGAAGTGAGCCAGGCTATGGCTAGGGGACCCATGGGCAGCGGCAAAGCTAAAGATCTCCACAACTCAGCCCATAGCCAAATGGGAGGAAGCTATGCTGGCATCTATATTTTGAGCATCTTTACATGGCTTGACAGTAGAAATGGGTTATTAAATCCTGAACTGGAGTGATAACAGAAAGGATACCTTATTCGCAAGATGATCATTAAGAGGGCCAAAAGATGAGGAGACCTATAATAGAGTTTCATTTCTCAGAAGAAGAGAGTACAGAAGCTGATATTACAAATGGGTGGTCTGGGGAAACATTCTGTCCTCAGATGAGTGACAAGCCATGACAAGAGGCTACCTGAAGAGAAAAAATATTATAGGTAGACAGGTTTTGGAATGGTGGCCCATGTAATGGTATCTATCCTTCTCCTCCTTCTGAAGTGGACATCAAAGAAATAAGTTCATTAGAGATAGTCCAAGGGCTATTCATGGTGAGAAGGAAGTGGGAGCTACCCAGGCTTTGGTCTAGGCACCTAGGCCTTTCCCAGGCACCCATCTGGCCAACAGGGTTAATGATGAGGAAGTAAGTGAAATCAAGTTCAATGTTGACATTTTTGACCAGAGTACCAGTGCCACTAGCCTACCCTTATTGCCAAGGCCCTTTTCCACATGCCTCCATGACACCAACCATCTCATATCTAGTTTATGGAAATACTGGCTGAGGCAGTCCTCCATGGGTTTCTTGAATTCTTACTTGTTTCTCTAAGTATGACAAGAATGCCAAGTCTTGGGACACTTGGGTGGCTCAGTAATTAGGTGTCTGCCTTTGGCTCAGGTCACAGGACCTGCATTGGGCTCCCTGCTCCGCAGGAGCCCTGCATTGCCCTCTCCCACTCCCCCTGCTTGTGTTCCCTCTCTCACTGTGTCTCTCTCTGTCAAATAAATAAATAAAACCTAAAAAAAAAAAAAAAAAAAAAATAGCCAGGACTTCAATGCCCTTAACCTGGGACATTTCTCAGAGGGTTGTTTTTTAGAAACCAATCTTGAAAGATGAGGTAATGTCTGCTTCAGGGACCTGAGAGCAACCTTGCCTACTGCTTGTTATAAAAGCAGTGGATTATCCTAAGTCAGAGTCCCTTGGCAACAATGAAAATCCACTGTCTCTGTAGGATCTCTCTGGCCTCCTCCGCATCATGGGACCTAGGGGCAAGGGAAACAACACAAACCAGGCATTTTGTATCTTCTGACAGCATCCATGAAATAGTACAAGCTAACTTCTTAGCTTGTAAATGGGGATAAAATCAAATCCTATAGAAATCGGATGAAGGAATTCACTTCTAGAGAAGTTGTGTTTGATATGTTTACCACACATCCAAATAAAGATGTCTAGTACATATGGGGATATGCAGTTTTGGGGTTCATAGGAGAGGTACAGGCTATAGGTAACATTGGGAAGTCATTGGGATACATGGGCATTTAAAGCCTTGAGACTTAATGAGTCTACCAAGAGAGTGAATATAATTAGACTGAGAACTGAAACACTTCAATGTTGATATAACAACAAATGCCAATAAATGCCATGGACTGAGCACTATTTTTTTGCTGTGTCAAGAAAATGATACCAACTTCTCAGAGAGAGGTGGGGGAATATTTGCTTTGGAGCATGACAGTCCCGCCTCTGAATCTCATCTCATGCTGCTTAACCCCTAACATTATTGGATATATTGGGTTTGTAAACACACCTACAACTTTTCCTGGCATGTACCTTCTACTTATTCACATTCTTGGGCTTGAAATACTTTTCTCATCTCACTTCTAATAATTAAGTCCTTCTGCCCTCTCGATTTGTACTACCACATTGTCTCTTTAGTGAAGCTGATTCCAACCACTTCACACCAGTTATATTTTATCAAAATGCAAATTCATTTTCTTCATTGTGTGTATTACAACTTATATGCTTATTATATGTTTAAAATTTTATATTATTTTATGTCTGGCTACACATTTACTTATTTACTGACAATGTCCTGTAATGCTCCATAAAGATGTGTATATCAGTAGTCTTCTACTCTGCCATAATCCCAACATGGATCCAGTGCCTGGCGTTTGGAAATAGCTCAGTAAATATTTGGAGAATAGATCCAGAACTTGTATAAATGTCGACCCTGTAATTCATCTGAGCTTCTATTCACTCATCTGTAGATTTATATCAATTATATAGTTGTGTGAATTCATTAATCTTGTTTGTATATACTGTCCAACCCACGGTAGATCCTTAATAAATAAAACAAATTCATCAGTCAGTATTGGAAGACTATATGGGAAAAAGATACACTGAAGAAAAACATCATTTATTCAAAGAGAAAATTCTCTCTGCTCAGGAAGAGAAATGAATGGTTAGACTAGTCTATGAGTGAATAAAAAGCACATACAGAAAAAAAGACTAATAGATTGAAACTTCAAAGACTGGGAGACTGGAAAAAATCCAAAATGGAGCTAAAGAAACTAGAACTAAAATGAGTAAAGATCTAAGCAACAAAATGAAAAGAACATTGTACAAGAAATGTCCATAAATCTAAGGAATGTTTCTGGTTCAAAGGGAGCAAGAGATCAGCAAAGAAGAAGATAGGTAGTGAGGAATGACAAAGATTGTTCTTTGATAGAAGCAGCTGAGCTGTCATAAAATCAAAAATAATACTTTCTCTTCAGGATAATAAAAGAGAGTGATGGGGAAGAGATTCAGAAAACACAGGTACACCTTCCAGAAGTGTTAGGTGTTGACTTTGAAAACTATCAATCTTGGGTCTAAATAACTGATTAAAAATTAAATGTTAAGTCACCTTGACTGAACTCTAGAAAACTTGAGATTTCATAAGAAAGAATTAAAAATGTTGTAGTGAGTAATTTAGGAGAGGCCTCTTAAAAATATTCATGAATAAAGTAAACTTTTATTCTTAAATAGATAGTGCTTGGGAACCCTAATATGCATAAATATGTGTTTGTGTACAGGAACATATGCATAAACACATCATAAAAGGGATAAAATGAGGAAAATAAACCAAGACTATTTTTAAAAGAATAGCAACAAGGTTCAGTTACAATTATTAACTGCAAAGGAGAAATTTAATTATTCTTGTTTTAATTTTATTGTAATAATTTATTTATGATTATTACAAACCATTCTTTGTATGAATGCTATAAATATATGCACAAATATCTGAACTCCTCTGGAGGTCAAAGGTGGCTCGCTCAGGTACTCTTGGACCTTGGATTGGGTTCCATAATGAGCAAGGACAGGACTCCAAATGACAGAGTAGAAAGAAGTTTATTGGAAAATTCTCATTTTGGAGTGGAAATTGAATGCTATATGAGGTTTCAGAATCAAGGGTCTTGGTAGAGGGGTGGTATGGGTGACATGGAGCAGTGAGAGGAAAATAAAGCTGGGAGGTAAAGTCATCAATGGGTTAAATGGTCAATATACTATCCTAGCTTGGGATGGGGAGGGAGCTGTTAAGAGTGACATGGTGACCAGGAAAATAACTATTAAGACTTTGCAATGACTTGACTTCAGTTGCCAAGTTGGCTTTGACCAATGCTATTGAGTTTGTGTAGCCCAAAATTCATACGTTGAACTTGTAATCACTAATGGGATGGCATTTAGAGATGGAGACTTTGGGAAGTAAATATATTGTGAGGGTAAGATGGGTGTCTTTATAAGAGGAGACAAAAGATTTGCTTCTACTCACTTTCTCCTTACCATATGAAGCTACAGGAGAAGAGGACCATCTGCAGACGAGGAGCAGGGTCTTCACTAGGAGCAATGCTAGCCAGCACCTAGGTCTAGGACTTCCCAGTCTCCAGAACTGAGAGATAAATTTCTGTTGTTGAAACTATCTTTTCAATGATATTTTGTTATAGCAGCCTGATCTGAGGAAGAAACCTGCTACTCTAATAAAGTAAGTGACTGACCTTTGAAGCAAATACTTCAGATTAGTATAATCTGAGGGGACTAATTTTCCTAGTATTGGGTCCCTAAGATCCCTACCATCAGGTCCCTAAGGCTACTGACCTTCTGAACATCAAAAAATAATTTTCAACTTGTGCCTCATTTGCAAGGTAACAGTTTTGTCACGTTGACATTTCCTCCCCTCATTCCCAGATAATAATCTATTAGTAATATCATGGCATGATATGCAATAGGATTCTGAGATAGCTTTAGGGGATACTTTTTTATTCTTTGTGATGTTGACCTTCCTTGTTCACACACCGTTTCTTACAATAATCAGATACCAGATCAGGGGTTGGCCAACTAAGACCTGGAAGCCAGATTTGGCCCACCAGCATTTTTTGAAAATAATGTTTTATTGGAATATAACACACCCATTCTTTTTTGTATGGTTTTTGGCTGCTTTTGTGATGTTGATTTGTCATGACCAGAGTTCCCAGATAAAGTTTCTACACTGGGACCCCATATTCTGTAACACCATGTCTATTGGGGGGAGTCTGCTCACAGTTCCCTGGAAAATTTCCTGTAAGATTTCCTTTCAAAACTTCATGATGCCTCTTCCTGTATTTCATAACCATATGAATATTTTTAAAAATACACTTTCTAAAGTTACCCAAAAAGTTTCACAGGTATTTGAAGAAAGACCACAGACAGGATTAGTCATTTTTGCCTTCTGGAGTAATTTTGTCAGCCTTCAATCTAGAAACTGGAATTTTGTTTTCACACAGAGATACAGAACATGCTCTGGTTCATTCTCATTATTATTATTATTATTTTAAAGATTTATTTACTTGTATGAGAGAGAGAGAGAGCTGGTTTGAGAGAGAGTGAGAGGAGGGGCAGAGGGAGAGGGAGAAGGAGAGAGAATCTCAAGCAGATTCTCTGCTGAGTGCGGAGCCTGACCTGGGACTCAATCTCAAGATCCTGAGATCATGACCTGAGCTGAAATCAAGAGCTAGACACACAACAGACTCATCATAACTATTCTTAAACAGAAATGTGAAAATAGCTTTTTGTTCCCTCAATCACTAATTATCTTCCATTCTTCCATTCTGTCATTTTCTTTAGCTATACATCTTTGGAGCATTATAATGACTTTTAATTCCTTCGGAATAAAGCCAAAACTGCTATATTAGGCATTAGGGGCTTTGTCTTGTGTGTCCCTAATTCATCTGTCCTGATTTGTCCTCACCACCTTTCTGCACCCACACTTTGCTCTTGTCATACATCATGGAGGCTTTCTCGTGCCCCCAAGATTTTGCACCTTATTCTGTTTCCTCTGCTCCTTAAACCTTGTGTGTCTCCCTCTACACAGTACCCATTCATCATTCATTTCTTTATTCTCTCCCATTCATCAAATATTTATTGAGCACCTGCTCTGTTTTGGGTTCTGTTCAAAACATAGGAGGAAAGGAATAAGTAAATATGCAAAGTCTCAAGGAACTAATAATCCAGAGGGAACTTCAACTACATACAGATTTAATTGCAATGCAGCATCAGACATAAATTAAGAAAAAGAAACCTATATTTTTGAAAGAAAAAAGCAAATATGCATTACAATACTTTGTGAGAAATATGCTTGTGCAGGATCCAAGTGAAGCCTGGATTCTGTCAAAAGTGGCACCAAAAAACTGACATCACATCAAAATTGTCTACATGTATAAATCTGACTTTCTTTGAATTCCTACCATCATTTCCTACCCTTCATTTATAACGTTATATGTGTGTGTGTGTGTATGTGTGTGTGTATGTATATATATATATATATATATATATATATATATATATGTTAGCTGACATCCCCCAAATTGGTAACTTCATATATTACCTCATCATCATATTCACCGGGCATGCTCTTCTTGGGTAAACTCTTTCCTTTTCCTTCAGAATTCCTAATCTGTAAGATCACATGCTTCTTCTGAGTCCCATAAACTTGCATGCAGACACACACATGCACATGCACACGGTTTAAAACTCACTTATTCTAAGAACCTTGCCTAGTCTGTTACACACATTCATAGATTTCTAACCTTTTCACAATATTGATCACAATTTAATCAGGTATTGTATTAGTAATTTAGTAATTCACACTAATCACATCCCCAATCCCACTAGACTACAGCCATTTATAGATGCATGATGAGTAAACCATTGTACTACTCTACTAGTATATCACCTAGCCTCTGACACAAGGGAAATATTCAGTAAATACATTTTATTTTTGTTGCTTTTGTTGTTTTTATGGTTTTTAAGTAAGCTTTACACCCAGTGTGGGGCTTGAACTCATGACCCTGAATTCAAGTGATGGCTGCTTTACCAACTGAGCTAGCCAGGTGCCCCCCAAAATTTCTTGAATGGAAAAAGAAGACATTCGTCTTATTACTTTCCATGATTTGATGAAGCTACTATTATAAAAACCTTGCATTTCACCATTTTGCATTTTGTCCTGATTTTTAGAAACTTAAATCTCTCATCCTCCACTTCCAATCTATTTGATACAGAGAAGTCAAATTACATCACTTGAACCACTGCTCAAATTGACCTTATTAACCCAAAAATGTTCAAGAATTTCACATTGACAAAAGAATAATATCCAGTCTCTTGAGACTGTAAAATATATATATATATATTTTTTTTTTCATGGAACTTTTTTTTATCCTGCATTTTTTAGCCATCTTTAAAGTTAGATCTATACATAAAACTGAGTACTAGTAAATGAAAATTGAACTGTACTAATGTGCCTCCCACTCAGGACTGGTTCATGACAAAGTCCAACACTTGATTCTCCATGATCTTCTCCTCTCTGTTGGCTGGATGTCAAAACCTAGGACAATCTTGGAAGACTTACGTGAAAGATGGCAGAACCTCCATCAGACAGTGTGGTTCAAAGTGCTGTAGCAGAGAGACTGTCTACCATTCTGACACATCTATCAGTTAAACTTTACATGAGTCAGAAGTATATTTCTATTTGGTTAAGTCATTGAGATTTTAAGGCTTACTGACTTATATTTTAGAAATATTTCCCTCTAGTCAGAGTGAATTTATACCTCTTTACCTCTTTATCTTTCCCTTTATAAAGATATACCCTGCACTATACACTGTACATCTCACAGAAATGGGGCCTTGTAGACCTATTCAACACATCATCCCTCCTTGAAGTCAGAGACAATTGAATAAATCCTGATCAAAACTGAGTCAATTCTAAATAAGATTAAAAAAAAAAGAAGAAACAACTAAAAAAAAATAAAAACAACAACAAAAAAATGAAACTGAGTCAATTCTATTCTTTCTCCTAAACTGGGACAGAGGATTGTTAGTGACAGGAACTCAAGTTGAAAGATGACCACAAGTGCCATTTTGAGATATTCCTAATGGACCAAGTAAAGAAGTTGGAGGATATGAATATGAATATGCAGAGGAGAAAATTGAAAGATGACAAAAGGAGAAACAGAGATGAGCACTCCTTTACCCTTAAACAGAAGCAGAGGAAAGAGTGACTGCTTGCCTTCTAAACAATGTTCATGTTCTTGTTCCAGGTTCGGGTGAAATCCAGACACACTGTTGGCAATGGCTTTGATGTAGGACCAGGTATTCTTCCACTAAGTTTTTCTTTTTTGTATACTCCATTCAGGTGGCTTCCACTGCACTCTGTCAAATGTCCTTTTGCTAACGCAGTACTCCAAACTTTCGGTCAATGTACTTGTGCTTCACCGATTTCTTCCATAAAAGTCTCCCCTGCTGACTTTCCACACTTCCCAATTTTACTTATTCTTCATGATCTCCCTGATATTTTTTTTTTTAGGACAATTT
Source organism: Mustela nigripes (assembly GCF_022355385.1). NCBI lineage: Eukaryota > Metazoa > Chordata > Mammalia > Carnivora > Mustelidae > Mustela > Mustela nigripes. Next base: position 122,976,995 of record NC_081569.1, on the reverse strand, counting down.
AAAACTAAAAGGAAAGGTCTGTTCTGTATCCTCTAAATTCCTGAAACACATTTTTTTTGCTAGAAAAGGGGATAAAACAAAAGCTTAAATTCTTCAAATGCTCTATGTAAAGATGAGAAGATTTGAATATTAATTATTTAAAATCTAAGAAAGAAAATATTTTACAGTCCAGAGAGGTGATAAAATAAAAGTATGAGCATGCTTTGACTTCTATTAAAATACAGGCAATATGAAAGCACAAATAAACTACTATCTCAATTGTACTGACACATTTCATCAAAAGCATGCATAATGATAATTAAAATATTTCAAATACACGTCATAAAGGCAGTGTTGCTACAGCTTCACCTTAGTACATGTGTAGTTTTCATCTTGGGATTGTCTTCTTGAAAAGAACCATTATGGTTAGAAAAAGTCCTTGATGGGGAACCTAGATGGCTCTGTCAGTACAGCTTTCAGCTCAGGTCATCATCTCAGGGTCCTGGGATTGAGCCCTGCATTGGTCTCCCCACACAGCAGAAAGTCTGCTCATCCTTCTGCTCCTGCCTCCACTCCCTTATACTCTCTCTCCAGTTCAAATAAATTAATAAAATCTTTTAAAAAATACTGTTTTCTTTAAAAGAACCATTGTGATTAGAAAAAGTCCTTTGAACTTGTTTCCTGATTGTAAGTTTTATACCTTCTATCTTCTAGTCTTGTGCTTGTGTATCTTATCATTTTCCTAGATCATATTCTGGATGGAAAACAGTCTGATATTCAGAGATCTTTAAATTCATTGGATTGTATGATAAATGCTTTTAGTTGTCGATCTTACCATCTGTTGCCTTCTCATTTTCACCATCATCAGTACCGTGAATTAAGTTAGTACTTTGCACTGGTCACTGGCCAATGCTTTCCCTGTATCTGTTCAGTTGGTCTTTACAACCAGAAGACGAGGCAAGTATTTTACTGAAGAGGAAATTAAGCCTCAGAGACGTTCACTCTCAGACTGTGGGTTATATTATAGCCGATAAATGGTTGTTTTGGGGTTTCAGTCCAATGCAGTCCAAAACTCTCTTTCTCAACATCTACTCTTTCAATGAAGAGAACAGAGAGGCAAACCAACTTTGAGGAGCAGTGAGGAGGCAGCCCAGGAAGCCATCGCAGAGATTGACATGTGCTCTGGTTTTGGGAAAGTGGTGATTGGGATGTAAGATAGGAAAAATAATTTTCTTCTACTCTTGTGAGTTCTTAGCTGAGACTTCTGTAATGAAAGACAGAGAAAAACAAACACAGAGTTTATTCACATAAATATTTCATATATACATGGAAGTTACTCAGGGAAAATGAGTAACTCCTGAGGTTGGTATTGAATGTAGGATTAAATACTATTGTAATAGGGGAAGAGAAGTAGGGGGGTACACTTTTTAAGGGACATGAAGTGATTTTTAGGAAAAAGGAAGAACAGGTGGTCTTTGATGCCCTTAGGAAAACAGATTGAGAGGTATGATGGTTCGTGACAAAGTGTGTCTGGTGTGGTGTCAACTTCTAGTCTTTTCTCTTGTGATGAGCCCGTCTTCCCTGGCAAACGAAGCTCCTGGGGGGAAGATTTAGAAAGTTGAGTTCCTGTGGGAGGATTTGTCTTTAGGCTGAGAAGGGTAATTCACAGAAAGCCTCTTCTTACATTGGCTGTTTCCCAATTGCTTACATCTGAAAATAATATGCCAAAGTGGCGTAGTTTGGGGTGGCATATTCTCCCATCCTTCAGAGGCATGCTCAGATGGTAGAAAGGTGAGGTCACACAGAATATCACAGTGATTTAACATAGTATTTAGTGGGACCTACCTTGGAAACTACCTCCTGGAGGGCATTAAATTAAAGAAATTTAGGTTGAGAAATCCAAGTGATACTCTTCATTGGCAGGAGGGTGAGGCGGAATTCGAAGGACACAGGCTGCCTTGAACCTACTGTCTCATCACCAAACCCTGTACCAGAATTGAAAGCATTTTGTGTTTTAAACTTGATTAACCCATGATAGGTAGGAAAATGTGTTTCTATCTGCTGTGGTAACACTTAATGCCATACACTGCTTCCTTCTGTAGGAATCACAGGCTTAATCATTTGGAGGTGCTCGTATTAGTAAGAGAATTCGACTGGGTTCGGAGATGGTGGATTTTTCTATACAGAGCAACGTCAACATGACCATCTGGAATTCCATTCTCGTGGCTTTTGTTATATTTCTGCCACAGTATGTCTAGGCCTTGAGAAGCCTTAAATTTCCTCAGCAGATTGGAGCCAAACCCAGCAACAATTTAGGGCTGTAGAACATTTTCTTTCCTTTAAAACAGTTTTTTTTTTTTTTTCATACCTTTCTGAGGGTACTATTGCTTTTATTTTTTATGGGGGAAGTAAATTCCTGAAACCCTAAGTCTAATTGCTATAAAGTAACTATGGTTTGCTTCTCCCTCCACAGCAAGAGAGAATGGCCAAATGTATAATGTGGAGGGCCAAGGGAGGGCTTGGGCAGTGAGAAGGTGGTTGCTGCTGACCCCAAAGATGCTTGGGCAGTGAGAAGGTGGGTTGCTGCTGACTCCAAAGATGCAGGAAGCTGGCCATGACCCTACAGATTTCTGGACCAGGCAAACATCTCTGTTCAGTGAGGTTTTTGCTGAGATGACATTCCTGCAAACCAAATGGGTTCGGGTTGCCTGGAAAGTAATGGGATCATTGAGAAGCCAGAAAAATAAAGGCTTTTAATGGAGTAAGAGTTACAAATGCCTGATGGCATATGGAATAAATTGTGAAGAAGTAATCATGAGACTAGAAGCCACAGATTTAATAAGACTCCATTTGCACCATACATACAAACAGAATTAGAAATAAACCCTATACGTTGGCATGGGCAAGCTAGCGCAAGAACATTTACCTTAATTACTTTTATTTATTTGTTCATTTTTAAAAAAGAAAGAATAAATGGTACTCTCTGCACTTAACTTAAAAACTAGCGCATGCCATAAAAATGAGTATAATGCTTGAGAAATCATTTTTAAGATTTTTTTTCCTTTCTCTTTTCCCCTTTTAAATATGTCATTCGTCCAATGAAGCTATATTTGAAAAGTTTGCTTTATCATCAGGAGAACTCATGCCTCATAGCTTAATGTAACTTTTAAAATCTCTTTTCGTAACATTGGAGCAGTGGAGAACTAGCGACATTTGAAAGCTGGAATATTTCTGTTTGTGAATTTAATTTAATTTAATGTTTCACTCAGCATGGCGCATATTCATTTAATTTCCAGCTCTCAAACATTTTCTCTATATTCTTGTGCTTGGATTTCTTAAACTCTGGGTATAATACTATTTGAACTTCTTTTCAATGCAAAAAAGTGTGGCGGGGGTGTTCCATGTGAATCCCCCAATTACAAACAAAATATTCAAGTCTAAATCTAAATTTACTGCTATTTTCAATTTTCCATTTCTATAAAATAAAAAGGAATTTAATATAAAACTGGTTACTTAAAGACCATATTTAAAAACTCCATAGTCTGTACTCCAAGCAGTAAAAACTAATGCAGTTTGAAATTAAATTATTTTACTCTCCATTGGTGGCAATTATATTAAAGATTGAAACAAATAGTTTTTGGTATCGTTAGTGTGCATAGTTTTCTCATTCTCCTCTTCCAATCTTGGAATTTGGGTCACTTAAAAAAATTACCAAGTAATATTTTGCACATGAAATTAATATATGTTTTATATTTTTGCATTATGAGCCATTAATGAACTCCTGTGTCTACATTCTTCATTTAAACTACTCCTGCTTTTTCTAATCACATGAGCCTGACTCTTCCAGGACTAGACACTATCCTGAATATTATGTTATATTTTTACTCTGTTTTATAATCAGTTTTACCACACATGTATGTAGTCTCAATATCTTGCTTAATTATCTTTATTTTAAAAATTCATTTAAAAATGTTGTATATCACAGATAGTCATTCATAATTGACCTGATTTGTACCACATTGTTTCTGGGATCCATTCTGTCCGTGTGTTAGGGCAGGATGTTTGTTTTCAGTGCTATATATATTGCTTTGAATGGCCACTCTAAAATTTATTTATCCATTGTCCTGATGATCAACATTTGTGTTACTTTCATCTTTTGTTTTGTTTTATTTTGCCTATTAAAAATTCTACTACTCTAAGTCATATTTTGTATGTTTCTTGATTTGTGAAATGGCTTTCAAACTTTTCTGATAGTGATTCGCAGCTAGAAAAGTCTCACATTGTGGCCAGAAGAATATCGGGGAAAATGGTGCAGAGTGTGGGCTATCATCTTACTTGCAAGCTAATAAACTAACCTGTTATTATTTCATGGATGCTGGCAGGAGACACAGAACTCTCAAGTCAGAGACAAAGAACCTCATTACTCATGGCAAAAGCAGTAGCCTGAGCCTCATGCTTTCTGGCATCAATTTCCCATAGCTCAAAGTCCTACAGGTGTGACACAAAGGGTTCGTGATGGATGCCTGAACATGCAGTGGTCTGTGTTATGGGAGAGAAACACAGCTTGGGTGATCTTCCGCTTACATAGTAAGTCTGCACTTTGTCTGGGGGGAGACATTACCTCACCCTTCATGGCTGTTCACTGCAAATACCACCCTGAGTACTGGCCTGGACCAAGACTCGGCGGAGCTTTATGTAACTGGTGCACCTAGTGGCAATAGGCAGGGCCACCAAGGCCCATGGTGGATTGCCTCTTCCAATAAATATGCGTGTGACTGAAGCCCTTACACTTAACATGTTAGCTGAATATTGATCTTTTCTTTTCTATTCTATTTCATTTTCAAAAATGCTCTGTATGACCCACCAACATAATTCGTTCTGCTAAGCCACCTGTCTGAGAGTATAGGTGCTAGATTATACTTAGCCTTAAAATAGAATGTGAATTGTTTTGTAAAGTAATCTGACAGTTCTTTATCACTCTCTTCTTCAGTGCGGGAATGTTCCTCTGCTATATATCTTCACTGCCACTCAGTTTTGTCAGACATTTTATTTTTTGATAAATAAGTGATTAGACTCTATCTAATTTGGCTATAATTTGCATTTGGATTATTATTAATGAAAAATAATAGTAATGTTTAATAATTACTAAGCTTTGTCATACATACATAGCTCATATGTGTTTCTTCTTCTGTTAAGTGCTCATTCCATGAATTTAGGCCGTTTAAAATTTAAATTTAAACCAGTTTGGGGGCACCTGGGTGGCTCAGTGGGTTAAAGCTTCTGCCTTCGCTCATGTTATGATCCCAGGACCCAGGGATCAAGCCCCGCATCAGGCTCTCTGCTCAACAGGGAGCCTGCTTTCCTTCCTCTCTCTCTGCCTGCCTCTCTGCCTACTTGTGATCTCTGTCTGTCAAATATAAATAAATTCTTTAAAAACAAACAAACAAACAAAAACAGTTTGGGCTATGTATACTGTCAAGATCTTCTGACTGTTTGAAGTTCAGGTTTTTTTTTCTCAATTGTGTTTTTTCTTTTTTTTTAAATAAATAGTTCTTTTAATATTGTAATGTTTTCTATTATAGTTCTATTATATTTTATATATATATTCTATATAATATATAAACTATATATTATAGTTTCTATTATAGTTTATGATTTTTGTCACATACAAGAATCATTCTAGACCTTTAGCCATAAAGATATTAGCATAAATCTTTTTCAAGGATTTTAAGTGCTTTCAATATTTAAATTCCCAATATATCTGAACTGATCAAATCATCCAAATATATATAAAAAACTGTAACAAAAGAAGAGATAAACCTATACTGAGTGAATTATAAGACATTGTTGAGGAAGAATGGATATGATCTAAAAAAATGAAATATTCATGGAATGGAAGACTTAGGATCCAAAGAAACCAATGATCTCCAAATTCATCTGTAAGTTTACTGAAATCCCAAGGGAAAAAAAAATCCTAATTCTTGTGGAATTCTTGTGTTGAAATTTAAAAGCTGACAATAAAATTCATACAAATCTTGAAGAAAGAGAATGAAATAAGAGGACTATAAGTCCCAGATATAAAGACTCATTTCAAAGCCACTGTAATTAAGTCAGTGTGTTATTGGTGCAAGATTAGTCAAACCATCCTAGAGAGTAGAACAGGATTTAGAAACAGACTCAGATATATATATATATATATATATATATATATATATAGATAGAGAGAGAGAGAGAGAGATAGATAGATAGATAGATATAGATATATAGATATATACACACACACATAGGTAGATAGATACTTGATTTACAGTGAAGGTAGCACAGCAGAAGGATGAAAAAAAGAAGGTAATTTCAATAAAATGTACTTTATCAGTTGGATAAAAAAAGAGAGACTCACAGTATTAACACTAATTTCAGGTGGATTTTATATTTTAAAGTAAAAGTAGAAGTTAAAAAATAAATCTTTCAGATGGCAATATAAAGAATATGTTCATTACAGTGGGGTATACAAAGATGACAATGATTACACAGAAATACCCCTAATTATGAAGAAAGAATTGACAAACATTATTTGGAAATTAAGAGACTATGTTTATCACTTCAAGGGAAGTGAAATGACCAGTCATAGAGGGGATATTTGCAGTGCTTGTGACTGATAAAAGATTCATCTCAGGAATATATAAAAACAAATTCCTATCCATTCGTAAAGAAGAGAAAACCTGATTAGAAAAAATAACCAAAAGAATTAAACAGGAACTCCACAAAGGAGGATACTGAATTGGACATAAATACTTAAAAATATATTCAATCTTATTAGTCATCCAGGAATTTCAAATTAAAGGTACTATTACATATGACTAGACAGCTTACAAGTAGAGTGAAAATACTTGAAAATACTCTTTGTTGGTGAGGGCATGGAGCATTTTCTTGAGTAGATCTGAGTGGAGAGATTTTCTTGCCTATCACCTTATATAATCTTCATACTATATAAAATTCAAATCATAAGTGGAATAATCTATGGTAAATTTATAATATGTGAATGAATTCAACCAATATCCTTTATTTATTCTCCTGATGCAATCATCAACTTCTCTCCCTTTCCCTCGTTTCTTGGGGATGATTTTTCATCTCTATGTCTGGTACAATTTCAAACTCAGACTTAACATCCTGGCATGTTTACGAATCTTCCTCAGATTACACTAAATCATAAAATCCCATATTTCTGTGTACTCTTCCAGCTCCTAGGATATATATTTTTTTGGTATAACTCATGGTCACATTCTAATAGGTATATTCTATTATTATTTTTTTGTGTGTAAATTTTGTCAAATCAAAGTAAGTGTTACTTTCTTTTTATTTCCCTTATGTCACCTATAGCGCCTTGCGTAAAACTGAGCCTAAAAAAATATGTTGAACATAAACTCAAAATGATGTCACTTAACTAATTTCCAGACCAATTACATTTTTCTCCCGTGATGGTTCAACAATCCAAAATTATTGGGCTCTTCAGTGGAGTCAGAACAATTTGTCTGAAGCCCAGTAATACCTGTCTTGATCAAGAGTTCTTACGGGTGGTTTAGAAACCATTCCTTGCTTTGCAGATGTTATTTATCACAGAGTTTCCTCTTAACACCTGCAATGTTGAGCATTTGGTATTAGTGGAGTTGTGGAAGTGAAATTATTAGGGTGTCCTTAAAGTCCTTTTCCATAAATGAATGATTTATTGGGGCAATGAAAGAAAGGAATAAGTTTGCCTGCTCAATATAGCCCGTCATTTTTGATGAATGTGACTCACCTTTCTGTAAGAAGTCCAATTTAGCACTGGTACCATTTCTTGAATTTTATAGAGAAGGAATTGTAAAACATCCTAGAAATGTAGCAATGGAAGGAACAAATGGATGTGGAAAGTTCAAAATCTGAACTACAGTGGATACAACAAAAAGTCAATACTGTCCAATGTCTGGACACCCACAGGATAAATTTTGGCTTTTTCCTCTTGTAGCCATATTTGCTTGGGATTGACTACTGGGTGACACTTCATTACTTCTGTTGTGTTCAGATTAAAGTGTGGCTTCAATGGTTTGCTGGACTAGCTTGCCATAGCTCATCAGTGCATTATATACATTTCTTTCTGACTCCATGTGGAATGCCATTATGTTAATAGCTTGAAATTGGGTGAGAGTATTTACACCCTGAAATAGGATAAACCTACCGATCAAGCCTTCCACCCTTCCAGAGTTCTAAGTTTTGAGGATTTCTCAACACACCACTACACGGCCACCTTCACCAGCATGAACTGCAGATGCCTCTCCATTTTTCCCCAAAGCATCTATGACAACTTTGTCAATCTAATACTGTGTTTATCTAATAAACAAATGAGTGCTTTCACATTTATACCTTTGGTTGGCTATCACGAACTAAGGACCAAATGGAATAAAATGCACCAAGGAGAGCAATTGATTCATACATGTTTCAGGTAATCTAAAGTATTTTTTTTTAAAGATTTTGTTAATTATTTTTAAGATTTTTTTAAAAGATTTTGTTATTTATTAGAGAGAGAGTGAGCATGTGTGAGAGAGATTGAGAGAAGGGGTAGGGGAGAGGGAGAAGCAGACTCCTCTAGGAGCAGGGAGCCTGACATGGGCTTGGATCCCAGTACCCTGGGAATATAACCTGAACCCAAAGCAGATGTTTAACCAACTGAGCCACCCAGGTGCCCAGATTCAAAGTTTTTTTTTTTTTTTTTTAAAGATTTTATTTATTTATTTGACAGAGAAAGATCACAAGTAGGCAGAGAGCAGGCAGAGAGAGGGGGGAAGCAGGCTCTCTGCTCAGCAGGGATGCTGAGGCAGATGCGGGGCTCGAGCCCAGGACCCTGAGATCATGACCTGAGCTGAAGGCAGCAGCTTAATCCACTGAGCCACCCAGGTGCCCCTCAAAGTATTTTTAAATCAATTCCTCTTTGAGGTGCCTGGCTGGCTCAGTTGGAAAAGCATGCAACTCTTGATCTCAGTGTCGTGAGTTCAAGCCTCACATTGGGTGTGGAGATTATTAATTAATTAATTAATTAACCAACTGAGCCCCCAGGCGCCCCAATTTAAATAAGTAAAAACTTCAAAAATTGTTTCTAAACTCCTCTTTTACAAAATAAACTTACTATCAACTGTAGGAAGAATGAAATACAGAGAAATTCCAGGAAACCTGGACTTGATTTGAATTTCATTTCTTATGCTTATAATGGAAGAGATCTTGAAGAGATTATTTCATTTCTCTGAGCTTCAGGTAGTTGGTTCATCAGTGACCTTGACACTGATGATACCAACATTTTAGGACTATTGTGGCTTCATGGTGTCCAAATTACAGCAAATACACATATATGAGTGCACAAACGTCAAAGAAAATGCCTGAATCCATTAAGTCTCCACCTTTCTCATAGCATAGAACTCACCCCTTTGTACGGTTGCAAAGTGTGGGGTGTTTGTTCCATAAATCCTATATCAGCCCAGCCTGTTGGTATCGTAGTGAAGGAATGCCCCTCTTCTGGAATCTCAGCTATGCTACTAAATAGTTTAAATAATTGTGTGACTCTGAGCATTACACTTAAGCCATATAAGCCTTGATCAACTCATCTGTAAAACAAGGGTGATGAAATTTACATACTGTTTTATAAAAATTAAATTAAAAAAATGCTTTTAACATCATCATCCCAGAGGATGTCCCCTGTTGTTACTAAGCAATGATTAATTTGTTTTGTTATTATTACAATTATTGATATTATCCTTTTCACTACGGCTACCACTTTCATTATCACCAGTTTGTGATGTTATGTCTTCAGTGCATAGTTCTTAGAAAAAAATATGAATAAGGTCCCCTGGGTGGCTCAGTCCATTAAATATCCAACTCTTAATGTCAGCTTGGGTCTTCTTTTTGTTGTTGTTGTTTTTTAAAGATTTATTTATTTATTTTTAGAAAGAGAGAGAGAGTGTGCAGGTACAGGCGAGGGGGAGAAGGTGAGGGAGAGAGAATCTTAAGCAAATTTCACACTGAGTGCCGAGTCCCACGTGGAGCTTGATCTCACAACCCTAAGATCACCATCCTGAGATCAGGACCTGAGTGGAAACCAAGAGTCTGGACTCAAGCAACTGCGCTACCCAGGAGCTCCCTCAGCTCTGGTTTTGATCTCAGGGTCATGAGTTCAAACTCCCTCTGGGCTCCATGCTGGGTGTGGAGCCTACTTAAAAAAAAAAAAAAAAAAAAAAAAAGTATATATCAATATGTCTATATATGTGGATAAAAGCTAACAGAATGATGTATCTCCCTTTCACAAAGGGTGTTTTAGTCAAGGGATACAGATGTTAGAGGAGGCCCACTTCTCATAGAACTGGCCCAGAATCTATCAACATGTGGTTGAGTGATATTGGGACACTCAACCTTTCTAACTCCACCCTTCATTTCTAAGTAAACTGTAGGAAACACATGTTAAGGTCCTCTTTCACTGGATACTACTCCAGGAGTATTATAAAATGAAATATGAAATGACTAGCTTGAAGGTGTTAGGAAAAAAACAGAGTCCTGGGAACTGATGTGGATATGGTACCTTACCTGTCCATCAGGGCTTCCTGTTTATCATCTGCTTCAAGATTTTTTTTGAGAGGCTGAAGTAACAAGAGAGGTAGAGAAGGCTTATACATACTTTGAGGAATTTGGTAACAGAGCTTTTTGTGTGGGAAGGGAGAGGGCCTAAAACGCTTCTCCCAATCATCAATGTTATTTGACTCCTCAATTGATCTCGCTCTCATAACTCTTGCTGAATTTTCTTCCTGTGAAAACACAACGTATCTTCCTTACCCCTCGCTTCTTTTCTTTTCCACAGCACTTAAACTCCTAATACCCAAAAGTTCAAAGTTGCTTTCTTTCCAAAGTTTTCAAAATTTTCTTCCCAAATATGCCAAGATCATACTCTATGCATCCTTTTTTTTTTTTTTTTAAGATTTTATTCATTTATGAGAGAGAGAGAGAGAAAACAAGCACAAGCAGGGGGAGCAGCAGCCAGAGGGAAAAGCAGCCTCCCCATTGAGCGAGTAGCCTGATGTGGGGCTCAAGTCCACGACTCTAAGATCATGACCTGAGCTGAAGGCAGACTCTTAACCAACTGAGCCACTCAGGCATCCCATACCCCATGTGTCTTATACATTATCTCTCCTAATAGCCTTCTTTCACAGAAATTATGTTCTTGACTTCTAAGTGAGAGTAGAGGATATGACTTGCTCATGACCATCAGCTTTTTACTGGTACAGGAGAGACTTTTATAAAGATTGATTTGTTTAAAAGCACCTGCGTTTTCCACTACCGTTCACTAGCCCCAAAGGCAAGGTTGATAAAATTAGAGGATCCAAGCAACAATTCTAAATAACTCAGTTGACTCTCTAAAGGGTTGTAATTAAAGCTTCTTTCTTCTGAAAACTCTTTATGAAGTAAAGAAAAAAGCTTACCTTGGACAGCTGGAGCTGATAAAGAGAGCCCCAAGAGAGAAAAATCCAGACAAAAGAGACTCTTGGGCAAGGCAGGGTCTGGCAGAAGTAGGTGAAAAGAATATCATTCCTAAAGAGAAAGAAAAAAAAATAACTTTTTTGAGGTTTGGAGCATTATTTCTCTCTTTGCTGGGTGAAGGATCTTTAGTCTCAGCTGACAGGCAAGAATTATTTATTCTTAGGGAGAAAGTCGGTCTTCTAATTTCCAATTCCCTACTAGAAGTTACTGTATTGACTGATTCCCAAATCCAGATGTTACGACAGAAGAGTGGAAAAGAAGCCATATGTAATAACGTCTCTAAGACCCGCTTAAGACCTTTGCCGGGGCCGGGGGGTGAGGGGTGGGGGGTGGGTGTGCAGATAAACAAAAATGTCTTTTTTTCTAATTTTGTTTGGTGGGTCATGCTTCGGCGGTAATGCTAGTTCCCCCCTCTGGGTGGGGCTCTTTGCGAAGAAAGGAAGCGGCTTACTTCGTTGGTTTTGAGGTTTGTTTTTGTTTTAAATTGATTATTGTACCATATATTATCAGTTCTCTTTATTCCTTCTTTTTACTGAAGCATTCTGTTTAGCTTTACTTGTTAAAGTGACTGCAATGTATTTAGAGGAAAATCATTAATTTAAATATGTACCTAGTTAATCCGCTTCCTGATTTGCTCCGGTTTGCTCTGCAGACCTGAGATACAGAAAGAAAGACCAAGTAAGAGGTTTCTACTTGGTGGAAATTAAGTAGCTTGTTTCCCAAATAAATTTATTTTTGGCTCCCCCTGTGACATATCCCTCTTGATTTCTGGCCCGGGGGGATTAGAATTGAGTTTCATTCTGTATCTACTACAAAATGAATTTTATAAAATAAGTCTAGATTTTCATTGGAACCCAAATTAGATCAACCTCTTGGTTTAGCATTTCTAAATGGAGAGGGAGGACATAATAGTAGTTACTCCTGTATACTCTGCAGTCAGATCTGGTTTTGAATCCTGTTATACATACAGCATTGGACAAGTCATAGATCCAGTCTAAATCATGGGCTTCTCATCTGGAAACTGGTGATAAAATTAGTCCTCACAATAATCCACAATAATCCTTACAATTCTAAGTGGATCTGAATAAAGCTATGAATTTCCAATGTAATTATGCGTATTTTAGTACGGGGAACTTAGTTAAGTACCTTGTACAAAGCACATGTGAAATAGTTTCTCGTCATTGTTCTTCCTCGTTTATCTCTTCCTCTCCTTCCTTCTCTTCTTTCTCTTCCCTCTTCTTTGTCCTTTAACACATGTCTTCTTCCTCACCTCATTATATTGGATTTTTTAAAAAGTATATAGAGCATGAAGATATAATTTCTATTTTTTCTATTGTTGCTAATACTATTGAACTAAGAGTCTAGGGCTCAGACTTTCCCACCTCAGGCTTTGTCTCCAGGCACTGAATTATTTTCTTTCAGCAACTATCAGCAAATATACTTTGCTAAGTACGTGAAGGAATTTCAGGTCAAGTTCCGTGCCTGTAAGAGAGATATCTCAGCTCTTAAAACCCACTCTTTAAGAAAGGGAAGTACAACCTGGGGCAACTGCTTTTTTAATAGTGTTAAAATATTTTGAGGGCTATTAGGATATCAGCAGGGATAGGCAGAGCATGGCTGTAATGTCCAAAATAAAATTAGTGCATATTATAGACAAAACAGTAGGTGCAGAATATTTATTTTGGTGAGAAGAGAGTGACACTTACCCTGTGTGTTATTACCGGGATAAGAGGCATAGATTCCGTTCCAGGTGGAGAGAATGCGACAGAAGGGACAAAATTCTGACTGGATAATATCGTGCTTTCCTTTGCTCTCCTCGGGAGAAAGTTGACAAGTAGAATCTTAAATTCGGAAACCTCTGGGTTATGCTTAGAGGAACAGAAGCTGGCATATAAAATTTGCTTTTCCCTTCTCCCCCCCACCCAATACATGCGGATGAATGCTCTAGATAATCACTTTCCCCGCAATGTGCTTTATATTAAGAGTCAGTATGTTTGGCTTAATGAAAAGAGCCTATGATTTTCAATTGTGTGAAATTTATTATATTAAATATTTCAGCTATTTATAAGCCTTATTACTTAGCAAAAATATTCTTCCCGATTATCTTTGTGGAGCATATTTCTGCCACTGCTTTCAGAGGCAGAAAGAAGAAATATACTTTCTATGATTCTTATTCCACGAGGAGTTCCCTTTTTATCTTATGCATAAACATACTTCCCTAACGGATTTCGGTGTACAGGCAAATACCACCAACCAATGAGTTAAAATGGACTGTTTTACTGTCCACTTTGTTCAAGCGCAGCAGTGACCTTAGGTCAGGCAGGTTTTTTTAATAAAGAGAAAAAAAAAAGCAAAGGCAAAGCCTGAGGAGGATCAATTTACCTCAACATAGCTTTTCTATTAAAAAAAAAAAAAAAATGGAGAAAGCAAGCAAGCTGACACTCCAGGGTACAGTCTATGGCAAAAAGACGGAAGTTCTTCTTCCTCAGCTCTGCAAGCTTCATGCTTTTGCTGTCAAGACCGCTGCAACTCTGAAATCACGGTGTCTGAAAGGGCTCATGAAAATGGGTTTGGCGATAAAATTGAAACAAAAAAGAGTGGGTTCCCTTATCTGTTTCCCATCAAGCCAGTTTGGCATGAAGAATGAGGCATTGGAAATAAAGATTATTATACCTTTTTATTCCCAGATGATGCCATCCCCAAAGCCCATCCGTGGAGGGTCTGTGGGTATATGGGCGTCCTGGAAGAGCTCCTGAGGTCGACAAGAGCAGGGACGGCTGAGAGGGTGAAAGATTGCGGCACAAATGTCTAAGGAAGTAGGAAGCTCTGGGACATGATCCTACTATCGGGTGTTGCTTTCTCCTGGAGGTGCCCGGTGGTACTTGGAGATGTGGCTGAAGACTGAGTAATTAAGCAGAACTTTTGAAAGTTTACGCAGGTTTGTGTGGGGAAGTCAGAGTTTTTTAAAAAAAAAAAAAAAAAAAAAAGGAAAAGGAAGAAAAAGGGGAAAAAAAAAAAAAAGTGAAGTCCAGGGCTTCCCCTGTCAGACAAGGCATCCTGGAAAATCCCAGTGGTACATATATAACCACAACTCAGTAGTAAGTACCAGGAGGAAATAAACAGATTTAAAACGTTCTATGATGGGGCACCTGGGTGGCTCAGACGTTAGGCGTCTGCCTTTGGCTCAGGTCATCATCCCAGGGTCCTGGGATCAAGCCCCGAATTGGGCTCCCTGCTCAGCAGGAAGTCTGCTTCTCCCTCTCCCACTCCCCTTGCTTGTGTTCCCTCTCTCGCTGTGTCTCTCTCTGTCAAGTAAATAAATAAAACTTAAAAAAAAAAAAAAGTTCTATGGTTTTGTATTTTTCAGAGAGAGACAAATGTTCTAAATTATGTTAGAGTTGACAGGTCAAGAATTCATCTTGCAGTCTCAAGAATAAGCCCTAACAGAGAGGATGGTAATGCCAGTGAATTAATACAGAAGAAAAATTTAAAAATAAAAAAAAAAATCAATGAAAATACATACCTTAAGAAAAGTACATAGAATCTGAAAAATAGAAAGCAAATAGCAAGAAGTAAGATTCATGTTTATTTAACAATTTAATCAACATCATAAACTAAGTAATAAAATTAAAAAACAATATGGTGGAACTAGGGAACAAGCAGAAGTATCTGCTTTTCCTAAAAATACATCTAAAATAGAAGGTTAGGGCAAAACTGAAAGGAGAAGATTTAAAAACATGTAACATGTAAACACTAAATTAAAGAAAGGTTAAAATATGGCTATTTAAATATTAAAAATGCATCTTTTAATGTAAATAGTAGTACCAAAAATAAAGGAAAGCTCAAAATGATTAAATATTTAATTGAACACTAAGATAAAACTATTCTCTCTCTCTATATATATACCTATTAATATAGCCTAAAATAATATAAAGCAAATTTTGACAAAAATAAAAGAGCTATACATAACTTTCACTGTATCTATGTCATCTTTCAGAAAACAAAACAAACACAAATGATTAATAGTGGTATAGAAGACTAAAAGAACAAGATAAACAAGGATGACCTAATTTGACCGAGTAATACACCAAAAACTATAAAAATATACATTATTTTTAAATAATTATGAAATGTTTAGCAAAAACTAGCCATTTATTAGGCCATAGAACAGTCTCTATAAATTCTTTTTTTTTTTTTACGTTTTTATTTAAATACTAGTTAATTAACATTTATGGTAAAATTTGTTACAGGTATTGAATTTAGTGATTTAGCACTTACGCGCAACACCCAGGGCTCATTGCAACTAATGTCCTCTTTAATTCCCATCCCCCATCTAGCCCATCCCCCACCCACCTTCCTCCATCAACCCTCAATTTGTTCTCTAGAGTTCAGAATGTCTCACGGTTTGTTTTTCTCTCTTTTTTTCCCTTCTCCTATACTCATCTGTCTTGTTTCTTAAATTCCACATGTGAGTGAAATCATATGGTATTTTCTTTCTCTGACTGACTTATTTTGCTTAGCATAATACACTCTAGCTCCATCCATATTGTTGTAAATGACAAGATTTCATTTTTTTTGATGGCTGAGTAATATTTCATTACATGGAAAGAGCCTAAATGTCCATCACCCAATGAATGGATAAAGAAGATGTAGTGTATGTATAGAATACAATATTACTCAGCTAGTCTCTACAACTTTTAAAGAAATGAATTTATCAACAGTCAACAGTCAACAGTTAACCATAGTGCAATCAATAAAGTGATTAATAATATAGGAGATAATTAGTAAAGTTCTATAAGAAATATACTTGCAAATAATTCATGTATCAAAAGAGAAATCTTGGGGACAGCACTAACCTTTCTCAGTTCTTTCAGCTTCTAGCTCTGCCTTTCTTGCCATGCACCATAAAGTTATCCCCATATGTTCACAGTTTAACGTAAGTCAAGGATTTCACCAGGGTTTATACAAATGTTTTGTGGATCCTCCTTTCTGTGTCTGCCTTCCTTCTAGGTTTCTCTCCAAATTTTCCATTTTCTTTAGTCCCATTTTTTTTTTTTTCCCTCCATTAGAGACTGAACTGCAACTTTCTGTTGTTTTGGCTAGTTGGGTTGAAGAGTGCTCTCTGCAAAATGCCTCAATTTCCCCAGGACAGTTCTCATCTTTTCACTGACAACTTTCCTCCAGGTTCTGCATGCTTTCCTTTTGATTATCTTTCAATGCCTTTAAACACCTTATTTAAAAGAAAATATTTTGTCCTAATTCTGAGATTGTTATCCATGGAACATTAGCCTCATCAAGCTACTCTGCCATTTACCAGAAATCAGAAGCTAGGGTTCATTTGTTTTTATTTCTATAATTCAGATTTTAAATTGAGAAACACATCAATTTATTGTATTTGGGAGGGTAAGCTCCCATGTTTCAATAACAAAGAGACCTTGATCTGTCTTGTTTGATCTTCCTGGGGGATGATTTTTGCTACTTCATTCATTTTGTGATCCAAGAATTTCTTACACTTTCCTACTCCTAATTTGTGGAAGTTTTTGCTCTTTTATGTGACCCAACTAATCTTTATCCTTCATCATAGAGAACTTATTTAATTATCTTTGTGCTCAAATAGACTTCTAATATTAATGATTTACTTTAACATATTTTCATATTTCAAAGGGAAAATAAAACATGTATGATTGTTTTTATGAGAGAATATCATTCAAAACAAAATTGACTCTAAGTCCCAATTTCTTTTAACATTATAAGAAAGAAAGAGGATAGGCACACCTGGGTGGCTCAGTGGGTTAAGCCTCTGCCTTCGGCTTAGGTCATGATCTCAGGGTCCTGGGATCGAGTCCCGTATTGGGCTCTCTGCTCAGCAGGGAGCCTGCTTCCCCCTTTCTCTCTGCCTGCCTCTCTGCCTACTTGTGATCTCTCTCTCTGTCAAATAAGCAAATAAAATATTTAAAAAGAAAGAAAGAAAGAAAGAAAGAGGACAGAGAAGATAATGATGGTTATATTAGATCAATACGTGATTCTGTGATTTGTCAGGATTTTGTCATTGCCACTGAATTCCTGTAACCATGACTTGCAAATGTCAAAAATCCAGAAATAGCAAGATTAAAACTGCCAGATCAATAAGATAGTGTTTAGCAAAAGTTTATTATGCATGTAAGAACAGTTCATGAACTGGGAGCTTTCAGTTCAAAACTGATGAAGCTCAAGGGCACGACATTACAGGATGGTTCATCAGGTGAAAATTGAGGAAGTCATTTAACCTTTACAATGGGGATTTCCAAATGGCTGGGAATTGATTAAAAGTGATTATCTCACACCATTTTAGGAAGATAACTTATTTTCCTTTTATGATATTCAGAGGCATTTATAAGAATCACTTAAATTTTGCTTATGTCCACAAAATAACCTAGATTTTGTTTTGTTTATGTTGCTTAACTGGTTTTGTCTGCCCAGGAAACTTTCCAATCTGGTCTCCATTCTGTATTTAATTTTAACACAAGACATTAAAATGCAGCATTAAATTAGGCTAACCATTGTTTAACCACTGTTGAATTTGGTGCAGTTGGGTTAAAAATAGCATCTATCAGATAAGACAGTATAGGATCTATGAGATTTTTGTCAGTAAGCATAGGAAATGGATCATATCCTTCAGTGAGCATGGCAAACTTGGTATTATTTCATATAATTCAATTATGCTGAAAAATTATCTATTTTTTATATTTATATTTTCACAAATGATGATTGTGGGAAGTATTTTCAACAGAGCCCTTATAAATGGTGAATGGTAGAAATGAGAAAGGTTTAATAGAGCCAATTTTTTTGTTTGCAGTGTTTTGACTGTGGGATATGAAGACTATTGTTATTAAGGGACAATTGTGTTTCAAATATTTATTTTCATTTAGAAAGTGTAACAGTTTAAAATAATTTGACTTAAAAAATGATTTGACTTTATATTTCTCAGAATAGAATAATTGAATACAAACTATTAGACATGGCTATAGGGGTGCCTGGGTGGCTCAGTGGGTTAAAGCCTCTGCCTTTGGCTCAGGTCATGGTCCCAGGGTCCTGGGATCGAGCCCCGTATTGGGCTCTCTGCTCAGCGGGGAGCCTGCTTCCTTCTCTCTCTCTGCCTGCTTCTCTGATATCCCTGTCTGTTAAATAAATAAATAAAATCTTAAAAAAAAAAAAAAGACATGGCTATAGACTAAAGGTTTGTATCCTCCCCAAATTTATATTTTATTTATATTTATATTAAATTTTATTTAACTCCCAATGTGATGGTATTTGGAGGTTGGAGGATGGGTAGGTCATGAGGGTGTATTCTTCATGAATGAAATTAGTGCCTTCCTGAAAGAGACTCCAGAGATTTCTTTTACCCCCTTCTCCCAGGTAAGACCACAAGAAGATTAATCAGGAAGTAGGTTCTCGTAAGACCAATACCTGCTGTTGACACCTTGATCTTGGATTTCTCAGACTCCAGAACTGGGAGAAATAAATTTCTGTTCTTTATAATAATAAAACCAACTGGTCTCTGGTATTCTGTTAGAGCATCCTGAATTCACAAAGACAGACATTAAAAGAATTTCAGAAAAAAAGATAATTTCATTCTAGATAAAAAGAGCATATTGATTTAAATTAGAGAATTAGAATGTGGGAGACCATTATTTCATGCCTTTTAAAAAAATAAAACATTCTTCATTCTGAAACACAGAATCGTGTCGATTTTGTGTCTCTACAATGAGCAATTAGTTTTACTGCTATGTGCTCTGGTATGAATCAACAAGTTTCTGAAGTGTTTGAAATGGCTCTTATTCTTTATAATAGTGAGTATTTTGTTAACCATTGATACCTTTGATTTTAGGTTTTAGCCTCTTGCATCATGGCTGGACAGGGCTGCAAGTGAAGAACCAGGCAGTAAAAGGGAGGTGATTTAAAAAGACAGCTGGGATCCCCAGAAGTGAATTTGAAATTACAATCCTATTTCTGTTCCTGTTTTTTATTTCCTACCAAAAGATTGATCTGTAATAGTTATGGGGATATGTTATTTAGTATGTCTTTTGACAAGGCACTCTAAACTCCCCTATGAGGATTTCTGTGGAAGGCATTTCCAACAAAATAAGCTGCTACTGATGGAATTACTAAGCATGGAGAGAAGGAAACTAATATTACAAATATATTGGCATATATTTGGTTTGTAAGAGTTTTTTTAAAAGCTTTTTCAACCTCTGTAACTATTACTCAAAGGATCACAAAAAATAAAGAGGAGAAAAGCTAGAAACAGAATATAGCCTAAGGAAACCAGCTAACCAATAATTTCTCTATCCAAATTATAGTGCAGAACTAGCCACGGTCTCTCTAGAGGATCATACAAATGGTGATGCAAAGATGAAAATAGGAACTTCAGAGAGGAGAAAATCTGCCCTAAAAGAGAAAGTGGTCGAAAGTGGGAGAAATTTCAGCAAGGAAATAATATTTTCCTTATTCTTTCTGGGCTAGTTGGAATAAATGCACTGAGATCTGAATTCCTCAAGAGTGCTTTATTTATTTTTTGTGCACTGGGTGCCAGGTTCAAATACTTGTCTCACAATTTATTATTAACACAAATTTTGTGAGTAAGATGATAGTACTTCTTGTTTGTTGTGAATAAAATGAGTTTCTTTATGCAGCCTTTCTCTATGTGTATTCCCGAGGCCACCTACTGACATCAATGTCAAACCATAAATTTGAAGCCAAATCTAGTGAAATAGAAATTCAGAGTGGGGGTAAGATTGGTTCCTGATAATGAAAATTTTTGATAATTTGTGCATGTCTTTTTTAGGAACCCTAAAGTTTTGGTTAGTTATCATGTGGAAAACTCATCAGTTCAACTGATTTTGTATAAAAATATATATTAAATGTCTAGTATGTTTAAGGAGGCTTTATAGATACTATGACATTTAAAAAAAGTAAGGGAAGCCCTCAGCCCTCTAGGAAGTTATAATATAATTGGAAATATAAGGCATATAAAAATAATTTTTTTTTAAATTAAATAATAGGGCACCTGGGTGGCTCAGTGGGTTAAAGCCTCTGCTTTGGCTCAGGTCATGATCCTAGGACCCTAGGGTCCAGCCCCACTTTGGACTTTGTGCTCAGCAGGAAGCCTGCTTCCCCACCCCCTCTCTGCCTGACTCTCTACCTACTTGTGATCTCTGTCAAATAAATAAATAAAAATTTTAAAAAATTAAATAATCTTGAAACTACATAGGATAAATAATAGAAGAGCATAACTTTTCAAGTTGGTTGCAATGATATTATTTTATAAGGATTAAAATGAATTAAGGTGTCTTCCACATCGCTTTGGTTAAGCAAGGCTTCAAAAAAAGGGTCAAGGTTTCAATGGTGTTTTTGTATTATTTATTTAAAGCAGCGCTTTGTGAAAGCTAACACTAAATATTTTTAATACTAATTTTCATAGCTTGCCTGTAATACTCCATTTGGCCTGAACTGCTTCTAGAATTCAGTTATTACTTCACCTACCTGGAGCGAAGGTTGAATGCAGTTTATAATTCTTACCAAACGTTCACTTTAATACTCATGAGTGGTGAATCCTCTTAAATTTACTAACTCATTTGTCTCAATAGGCAACCATGACAATTTGGGAAAACTCATTTGCCTAACAGATTTCCTCGTTCGATTGTTTTGGTTGGTGACACATGCATTTGGAAGTGAGGATGTTATTTATCTCTCTAAGTCAACACAAGGAGAGGAAATCAGAGGAGTGTTTTGCTATCCAAGAAGACAAAATTAATTCCAGTCTATATTTTAATTTAGATTAACTTCATAACCATCCGCAGTGCTGTTATTCCTCATCTTTCCTTCAACTCGTTCAAGTGATTGCATTTCTTTTTGCATAAACTTTGCATTACATTTAATTCTGTAATCTCAGTAAGAGCAACATATCTTTTCATTATGCACCTTTCACCACTCCCCTGAAATTCTCCACAGAGATCAAGTCATATAATCATAACAAAAACTAATCAGCCTCCACTTGTGAGAAAGAAAGTATGTCAGGGAAAGTAAATAGAAGCAGTAAATCAGGAGACAATTGAGAAGGAAAACAGAGCACAGAAGGTTACTAAATAATCCCGAAAGAGGCGGGATTACAGGCACTCACGAAATTAACCTTTGCCACATTCTATGATGACATTCTTTACTGTTTGGATGCTTGAAATACGTTCTGCCTTCCAATTTGAGTGGGAGGAGTAAATTTTTCTTTCTCTTCCTTACACAAAATCTAAAGCCCGAGTAATCATTATTCTGTGTTCCCATTTTGCCCTCAAGTAATAAATGCATGGGACAGAGAAGAAGCCTTTGTTTGTCTACAGCTATTGCTTTTTTTCTTTTTCTTTGCAATTCACCTTTTAAAACGTTTCTTTTATTAAGTTAATGATGGGGCTTATTATAGCTATTTAGTATATTCACAGGAGTTTTCGAATTATATTAGATCTTGTTAAGGCAATTTAAGGCCATTATTTTAAAAATGAAACTTGAGAGGGTGTAGTATTAATCGTCATGATTAGCAGTTATAATTAAAAACTTATTATTTATAATTTATTGCCATTTTCTTTAAGTCACACTAATCTATAAGCATTTAAAATTACCTGGCTTTTATTGCATTATGAGGATAAAAAAGGATACATTGTAATTAACGAATTTCATCGTCCCTTTTTCTTAAAGCGCTTACTTTCATCAAATGAGAAATATTTGCTTCTATATTATCCAAGGTATTATTGTTCTTCACAGTTTTCTTTTCTCCTAAATTAAAGTAATAAGCCAAGTTATAAACTAGAGTGGTAGAAAAAGACTGCAAAATAACTCTTGAAGGACAAAAATCACCAGTTCATTCATTAAAAGTTATTAATTCTATGGCATCAAGATCATAGGGCAAAGAGTTTTGTGACATTGCTGTTCAGTTAGTTATTCAGATACAGCAATTTTATCTCATAATTATAAGTATTATTCCCAAACCATTGGCTAAGGGAAGGACTAAAGCATGAAAGTGGGTGGCTTAATGTACCCTCATCTTTTTACTAGAAGGGGTGGCAACAAAGACTTATGGGAGTTTTTATCTTAACATCAAAAGAATTAGGTTAGGATTTCATGCTGCTAATTATCCAGCTGAATGCTTCAAGTCATTCATCCAATTTTCTCAAGTGTAAGATAGAAATAACATAACCCCTGCAACTAAAATCAAGAGGCAAATGTAGAATATATTCACACATAGTTCATATCCCTTGTAACACACAGTACACTATTTCTATGTAAAGGATTTTTACTAATTAAATCTGTATTTCAACAACCAATTTTCTTTTAAGAGAATAATGAAATTAAGTTAGATTGAGCATCTTGCTGGACAATGTTAAGATTTATACTGATAACTCTTTCAAAATTCAGTAATGCTTCAAAGCCATGTAAAAAGCACATCAGAGATAGAGTGGTTGGGGAAGAAAAGTATAGATCAATCACACTTATGAATATTTTGTAAACATTTAAAATTATATAGCAGGTAATAAAGTACAACAGCATAATAAAATAGAATATCAAGGAGAAAGTCCTGACCCAAGAGATTTTATTCCAGAAATAAAATGGCATTTTGTTATTAAGAAATCTATTAATGCATCTAGCCTATTAATAGAAATTAGAAAAAACTCATAGGATTATTTCCATTGAGTCAGTATAGCAGAAGAAGAAGCATTATACAAAAGACAATATGAACATTAATTTATGTTAAAAACACTCAGTAAAACAGCAATTGGTAGATGTATCTTTGACACACACATGCACACAGACATACACATACACAAAAACATAAAGCTATCTACATAAACTAAAGTTTAATGGAACACACTAAAACCTTCTCTACCAAAATCATCAACAAGGTAGGGGTAGCCATCATGTCCAGGAACATTTAATGGTTTATAGGAAATATTAGCTAATACAATTAGGCAATAGGAAACTATTAAAATTGTATGAAGTAGAAAGGCTAAAACTGTCTCTATGTGCACATGATATAATTATACATTTAGAAATTCCAAAAGAATCAATGAAAAACTATTATAAACAAACAAATAATTTATTAAAGTATCAGACAGTGTAATGCTGGAGCCAGCTTGGACAGGCTTCTACGGCAGATTGTAAAAAGTTCAGGAATTCTGCAAGCCAGTGAATGACCATAGAAAGTTTGAAATTTATTATAACAAAATTATTTATTCTACAGAAATCAGAAAAATCTACAAATCAACACACCATTTGTAGCAGGTAGTAAAATCAATATACAAAAATCAATGGCATTTACATGTATTAACCAAAACTAGAAAGAACATGTACTAGAAAAGAGGATCACTTTTATAATTGCAAATTAACTAAAAAATAACTAAAATATGAACCTACAAATCTATAAAGTAAACAAAAGTACCCTAAAAACCTGTGTAAGTGAAACTAAAACAAAACAAAGCTTTTTTTTTTTAAAGATGTATCTATCTATTTAAGATTTACTTATCTATTGCACAAAAAAGAGGGGAAGGGCAGAGGAAGAGAAGCTCAAACAGATTCCCTGAAGAGCACAGAGCCTGAGGGAATGTGGGTGGCTAGATCTCAGAACCCCAAGAGATCATGAACCTTCAGATCATGACCAGAGCCAAAACCAAGAATTGATGTTTAACCAACTGACCCAGGCACCTCAAAACAACAAAACTTTGAAAAACACACTAAATTCTTGAATAGGAAGAATCAAAAGAGTGAAAAGGCAATGCACGGAATGAAAGAAAATATTTGCAAAGCATATATCTGAAAAGTTAATATCCAGACTATGTGAAGTACTTCTACAATTCAACAACAACAAAAAATAAACAACCTGATCAAAAAATGGGTAGAAGACTAGATATTTCTCCAAAGAAGATATACAATGACCAATAAGCACATGACAAAATGCTCTAATATGCTAGTCATTAGGCAAATGAAAATAAAATATATAACACCCAGTAGGATGGCTCTCATTGTAAAAATAAATAAATAAATAGACAGAAAGATAAATAAATAAATAAATAGCATACAAACACTAGATTCAGAAGTAGACAGAGTAGAAATGTGAGAAACTTACGTTGTTTTCTATTTGTCTTAAGAAAAAAAGGTTTTAGTGTTGTTTGGTCACAGTTTAAGTTGAAGTAGAAAGAAGCAGAAGGATCCCTTAAAGGGGAGTAAGTATTAAAAAAAAAAATAACTGTTTCAAAGTAAGTAGTAGCAGATAATATCAAAGCACAGGTATGTTAAAACTATTCTTGACAATAAGATACATTTCTTCCTCTCAGGAGGGAAGCAGGTAAACATTTTATGCACATATGTATGGAAGAAGAAGACAGAGAAAATGTAATGTTAAACATTTAATACTGTATGAGAATTCCTCATATCAAACGAATATATGTGTTAGGGATTTACAGTTCTGATTCTATATTTTGAATTCTTTCTGTGTTTTCATTCAGTCCTTGCCCTCTCTTGTTTCTTTAGTGACAGAGCTTCCAAATGATGAGGAAGGAGATTTGGAATCCTATATCTTGTGATGTAAGCTGTGTGTGAGTCATTTGAACTGACGAGAGTGTATGAATAGAGTGTATGAATACCACTAATAAATCTTGATAGTTAGGAGCCAAGTTATTAGTTTACCACACCCCAATAAGCTAGACTTCAGATTTTTACCCTCTACCACTCATTGATTTGATTGTTCATTTCTAATATATATTTATAGCTGAAAAAGAACTGTTACCCCAGACTCCCATGGAAACAATCTTATCAGCTAGAGTACAGTTCTTAATACAGATTGTTTTGCCTTTATTTTTCAGAACCCACTCACTTCCAAGGTTAGCAACATTTTATCACATTCAGTTTACTGAGGTTTTTTTATGCTTCTGCAATATAGTTAGATTATTTTACCATATTCTGCATCCCATCTAGTGATTTCCTCAACCTCCTAAGTGATTTATAAAAAAATTGCATACATTATAGTTCCCTGTTGTGCTTTAAGGATCAATGGGCTTTGACACATGCATCATTTCATGTATCTGCAATTATAGTATGACACCATTTTCTCCTGTACTTCATCTGTTCAACCCTCTCCACTCTGTCAATTACTGATCAGTTTATCTCTACAGTTTTGTCTTTTTCCAGAATGTAGTAAAATGGAAAGCATTCAACGTATAGCTTTTTTCCCCCCAGATTTTATTTACTTATTTGAGAGAGAGAGAGTGAGCAAAAGAGAGTGCACAAGTCAGCGGGTAGAGACAGAGAAATAGGGAGAAGCAGACTCCCTGCTGAGCAGGGAGTCCAATGTGGGGCTCCATCCCAGGACCCCAGGATCATGATCTGAGCCAAAGGCAGATGCTTAACCAACTGAACCACCCAGGCACCCCTGTATAGCTTTTCCCAACTGACTTTTTCCCTTAGTAATATGTATTTAAGTTTTCATGTCTCTTCATAAGTTGATAGCTCACTTTTAAAAAAATCAAAATAATATATGAAGGACATTTTGATTGCTTCTTGCTCTTGATGATTATAAATACAACTGCTATAAACATTTGAGTATAGGTTTTTATACGGACATATTTTAAAGTCAGTTGGATAAGTAGAGAGGAGTGTGGTTGCAAAATTGTACTGCAAAACTGTATTTACTTTTTAAAGAAACTGCCAAACTATATGACAAAATGGCTGTACTATTTTGCATTTCCAACAGCAATAAATGAGACCCTATTGCTCCACATCCTTGGCAACAATTGGCATTGCCATTTATATAAGGAGCCAACCACTCACTGATCTAAAAGTAGCACATAATTAATTATCTGAGACCTACTGCCTACTTCAGTGTGTGTGTGTGTGTGTGTGTTTCATGTTAAGCTAACATCTTCTCCTGAACCACCTTGGAAAGAATCATTATTCTCTTCGCTGAAGATTTTTGCAATGGATTTATGATTCTTTCACCAGCTGTCCATTTCCTGGGTTGCCTTCAAGTTTTCTGACCCACTGCTTCCTAATTTTCTTATTTTCTATTATTGTTATTGTTTTATTCTTTTAACATTTTCTGTCACCTAAATGGAGAAGGCAAAGGAAGGAAAAGATGATGTTTCTGCTCTCTGTACATCTAAAACTAAATACTGATTTTCTTAAATGTTTAGTTAATAGGGATATTTTCTGTAAACATCAATATTTTAAAAATGTAAAAATGCTTTCTTTGTAGTTTTAACAATCTTACAATATTTTTCTATGCCTTTTTATAAGAACCTTCTTATGCCTTTTATAAGAACCATACAAATCTTTTTATACAAGTGATTCCTAACTCATTACTTGCATCCTGTATAACCCTGATATATAATATAAAACTACAACTATATCCTTTTCTATATGTATACGTAAATGCATGCAATTGTTAATAAGAACCATAGGGAGTATAGAAAGTACAAAGAAAGTTAATAATGAGTAATTAATTTGGGATTGTAGAATTCAACTCTATCCTTTAATTTTTTTTATTAACATATAATGCATTATTTGCCCCAGGGATACAGGTCTGGGAATCATCAGGCTTACACATTTCATAACACTCACTATAGCACATACCCTCCCCAATGTCCGTAACCCAGCCACCCTATCCCCACCTCCCCACATCCCAGCAACCCTCAGTTTGTTTCATGAAATTAAGAATCTCTTATGGTTTGTCTCTCTCCTGATCCAATCTTGTTTCATTTTTTCCTTCCCTACCCCTCGCAACTCCCCATCCTGACTCTCAAATTCCTCACATCAGAGAAATCATATGATAACTGTCTTTCTCCGATTGACTTCAACATAATACCCTCAAGTTCCATCCACGTCTCAACTCTATACTTTAAAAGAGACTGAAACATAGTGATCTGAGGGACACATGCATTATAGCAGTAATGTTCACACTAGCCAAACAATGGAAAGAGACCAGATGTCTACAGACAAATGAATGGATAAAGAAGATGTGGTAAACACACACACACACATGCGCACGCGTGCACACACATGCACACACACACACAGGGAAATATTACTTAGCCATCAAAAAGAATGAAATTTTGCCACTTGTAATGACATGATGAAACTAGAGGGTATCATGCTAAGTGAAATAAGTCAGTCAAGAAAAGACAAATACTATATGATATCACACATATCTGGAATTTAAGAACAAAACAGATGAACATATGGGAAGGGAAGGAAAAAGAAGATGAAAATTGAGAGGGAGGCAAATCATAAGAGACTCTGAACTCTAGGAAACAAGCTGAGTGATGCTGGAGGGGAGGAGGAGGGGAAAACTGGGTGATGGGCATTGAGAAGGACATTCGATAGAATGAGCACTAGGTGATATATGCAACTGATGAATCACTAAATTTTACTCCTGAAACAAAAAAAAAAGAAAGAAAGAAAGAAAAAGAGAGAGAGAGAGAGACTAAGAGAGGGTAGTAATGTAGGAAGAAAACCAGGAGGATGTTCTATCATATAAACCATATATAAAAAATATTTCAATTTTTCATGTATAGAAAATATTTTAAGAAGTGTGTTGTTGTCAGGTCCAATCCATTCTGCTGTGAGGCTGAGTGAGTCACAGGCCAATAGAATTGACTATGGGATCTGTCAAGATGTTCGTCACAGTTAACCTTGAGAACAACCATTTCTGCATGGTAGTGGATTGGAGACTTCTGTAAGTCACTTCTAGAGCAATATCTTATTTTCTCTATTTGGCTGCATTGGCAGCTAAAAACTGGACCCAGCATACTCCGGCACTATAGCAGCAGTAGAAAGAGTGTGTGATCAGAAAGATCTTGACCATCTTGCCAGTCCACACGAAATGTTCTTTCTCTAACACATAAAATATTCTTATTCCAACATTATATTGTTTGGATTAAAGACAACGTCATGTTTCCTCAAATCTAAGTTGCTATCAATCATAGGATGTGACGTTATTCTATAAATCACTGAGTGAAAGAAAAACAAAAAGCAGCAAGTGAAACCCAAAAGTATAGTCAATGAAATTATGGCCATGCCATCAATTGTAAGACATATACCAATTACAGAGACGTTAAGATCTAGGGCAAATTGTGTTTTTGAATTGATGAAGTACTGTAAATATCCTCTTAAGTAAGTTAAAATATTACTTTTACATTAAGCAAACTCACAAAGAGATCAATCAGTAAAAGAGGATATAATTCCAGGCTAGTGATTAGTTCCTTAGCATCCAGCCAATAAAAAGAAGAATGGGGACGCCTGGGTGGCTCAGTTGGTTAAGCAGCTGCCTTTGGCTCAGGTCATGATCCCAGCGTCCTGGGATCGAGTCCCATATCGGGCTCCTTGCTCCGCAGGGATCCTGCTTCTCCGTCTGACTCTGCCTTCCACTCTGTCTGCCTGTGCTCGCTCTCGCTCGCTCTCTCTAACAAATAAATAAAATCTTTAAAAAAAAAAAAAAGAAGAATGGAACTCAATAGTGAATGGAAATCCCTTAAAGAGAATATAGAAAAGAAAAACTATTCTGTGTTAAAGAGTAAGCATATTTGAATTTTGCACTGTGCCTATCTTGCTTGTTTCAGTGATAGCTGATGGTTGATATACAGTATAAATTTTTAAAAAATTACTCAACATTTGTATTATAAAGATTAACGCAAACACTGGTCAATTTTTTTTTCTAAAGGGTAGGCTTATTTGAAATTTGATTTCCAGGTCACTGGGAGATAAGTAATTTGAGCAAAATAAGATAAAGAATTAAAACTTGGGAGTGCTAAAGATGAATTTTGACTTTGGTGGCTAAAATGGACACAATTAACAGTTTGCTTATGCACAACAAAAAGTATTGTCTCTTTTCCTTAGGACAAGTCAGTAGTAATGTTTTTCATTTTTTATTTTTTTTAAAGAATTTATTTATTTGAGAGAGAGTACTTGAGAGAGAGAGAGAGAAGGATAGCACGTGCAAGCAAGGGTGAGAGAAGGGAGGGGTAGAGGCTGAGGGAGAAGCAGACTCTCTGCTGAGCAGGAAAACCTGATTTGGACCTCAATCCCAGGACCCTGACAATGTGACTGGAGCCAAAGGCAGCCATTTAACTGATGAACCCACCCAGGTGCCCCACTGTAGTAATATTTTTAAGTGGTGGTCAGCTCCTTCCCCTCTCAACTATTCCTCCTATTTGTGCATGTAACCATGTTGAGATCTGAGTGGAATGAAATATCCAATAAAAAAAATGTTAACTTGGGTGGGCCTCAGATGGACATGGTTCTGTGATGTGGAGGGAAGTACTTCTTAGAAGTAATAGATTCTGAGTTTGTAGGCAGAAACTACATTTTATTTCCCCCTTAAAGGATATTTTAAATGATATTATCTTTATTCATTCGTTTGATACTCAGTGTAGTTTTCCTTCAGATTTTAAGAAACTTTTTGACTGGGATCACTGGATTTCTACTTATTATTTCATTAGTCTTCAATAGAATGAAAGTTGCTATTGGCTAGTTATTCTAATGCAAAAATTTTGAGAGAATACTATATGAAATATTCTGCATATTAAAGCATTGAAAAGTCTTTCAAATTTAGCATTGTGTCTTCCGTTTATAGAACTTTTTTAAAGTAACAAAACACTATATTTAAGAGGATTTACAGATAGTGGTATTAGGTGACATCCTCATGCAAATATGCACAAAATTTATTGAAAGCATGACCTATTTAACTGAGAGAATTGCTCTCTTAGATTATATATGTGAATTACAATAAAGGTTTTAAGCCATACAACCAGCAGGCTTATTTCACTTACTTAGGAGTGCTAGATTGTTAATCCTAAAGAAATCTGAAATATATATGTGGAAATGTTTTAGTAACTTTGAAAGAAATCATGATCATCATATTCTTTCACCTGATTAGATTTTGGAGCAGAAAAAAGTTAAACAAAAGGTAACTAGGTGTTATTAAGAAACAGGAAAGATGTTTATGATTTATAGCTTATCAGTAGAACAAGTAAAATAATACGAAAGTATTTGGAAAGAGAATCAATGACCTAATAGCAATGTTTTTTATTTTAAAGAAAAATTTGGGTAAGTAAGAAAAAGACACATAAAAAAATATCTAACAAAGAAAAAGAGGTGATAATAACAGGAAGGAAAATCAATAGTGGATGATATTTCAAAAGAAAGAAATTAGATAAGATTAAAAATAGTACATATGTCCTTGGAGTCCTACTTTATTTTCCTTTTTTGTATTTATTTTTTGTATTTTTTGTATTATTTTCCTTTTTTGTATTTATTTGAGAGAAAGCAGGAAGGAGAGAGAGAGAGAATCTGAAGCAGATTCTGCTGAGTGCAGAGCCCAATATGGGGCTTGATCCCATGATGGCAAGATCATGACCTGAGCCAAAACCAAGATATGAACGGCTTAACTGACTGAGCCACCCAGGTACCCTTGGAATCCTACTTTAAGAATGTGAGTAAATCACCAAATAAAATGGAAATGTTTAAAAATGACAAATTCTATATAATTCTTTTGGATGGTAAATATTAATCATCAAAATTTGGTAGAAGAGAAAAAAGATGAAGACTTTTTGAATAGTAAGCATATGTGTTCATGTCTGTGTGTATATGTGTGTATCAGTTAGTATCCTAATAGATATTACATGATTCTGTTAGAAGTATTGTAAAAGAGTGAATGATATCAATACAGAGTTTTCATTAATGCCAAGAAAGAGTATGATTAGGGATTTCCTTCACTTATCTCTCCTGGAATATGTGACTCTAATGAAAAGGAGCGTCCATAAACTCTTGACCTGATTTTAACATATTGGGATACCTTTCAGGGCTAAATCATGATAAATGTGGTAATACTGGTTGAGGACACGGAGAAACACAAAGACATGAATGTGAGAGTCCATTCATCTATGAATTTACTTAAAATGAAATTGAGAAATAAGTGATAAAAGTGAGGTCAGAAGCTATGTATATCCTAAGAAAAAACTTTAAAATATTGGCCTCATAATTTTAAGTTTTATGAGTGATTTTTATACTGTGATATTACCAAGTTTATATCTCCAGAATATCATTCTGGAAGCAATGTTGAAAATAGAATGAAAAGCATCTTGCTTGATTCTTGGTAGTAATTACCTTATCATTGCTATAAACAATGTATTTGGAAAGCATTTTATATGGTCATAAGAAATACATTTCTTGGGCATCTGGGTGGCTCAGTTGATTACACAATTGCCTTCAGCTCAGGTCACGATCCTGAGTCTTAGGATCAATTCCCGTATTGGGCTCCCAGCTATGTGGGGAGTCTGCTTCTCCCTCTGACCTCTCCCTCTCATGCTCTCTCTCATGCTTTCTCTCAAATAAATAAATAAAATCTTAAAAAAAAAAGAAAAAGAAAAAAAAAGAAATACATGTCTTATTCAATAATTTGGGAAGAAATACTCTCTACAGTGGCTTTGGGGATGAATTTATATATATATATATATATATATATATACACACACCACACACATATTTATATATTATATTATATGTAATGCAATGATTTTTGATACATTATTTTCTAAAATTACAACAAAGTAAAACAGTCATAATTTTTCAACTTATTATACCATCTTAGAAACATTGTTTTCCTCAAATACATGCTATAGATAAATTACAGACCATTTTTAGATACTTTATATTTCCGGTTTTGAAGTTTCTCACTGTCTTTGAAACTGAAGAAGGGAATGTTTTCAATTGATGAAGTGAATCTAAGTGGTTTGATAAGCTTCACAGAGAAAGATAATAATGCAGAAATGTCACATCGTACAGTTGACAAAATTTAATAAGAAATTTTCTATTTTAAGATTCAGACACGAGTTTCCAATCAAACCATTGTCTTTCTGCAGTAATCTGTATTCTAGACTTAATGGAAGGCAAATATGAGAGACTGACCCCCTGGTGAAATTGAAAATAAAACATTACTCCCTGGTTTCAGTATCACCATATGTACTCTGGAATATCTATTCAAAAAATTGCCCTCCTTTGATATAAAATTAATATATAGGTTTTATTCTCTCTCTGCACATGTGTATATAAGAAATGCAAGAACAATTTTAGTATACCCCTTTAATAGAGTGTTTACAGGATAGCTTTGGTTGAATTCACCTGTCCTTATTTATATTCTAATAAAATATTCTTCATGCATTATCTAAGTATCCACGGGCTTCCTTTTTGATGTAAGGCAGACTTAGGTTTGATTCTCATTTCTGCAATTCAAGTTCATGAATTTGAGAAATTTTCTTACACTTTGAGTTTCAGTTAGGCCATCCTTAATTTAGTATACTACTACTACTGCATGGGTCGGTTATTAGCACTAATTAATTAATAATATGTGTGGTATATCCTAAGGATTAACTATATGTAAACCATTACTTATGCTTTTTTTAGTGATTTATATTTTATTTTATTTTAAATGCCAGCGTGGCTAACATACAATATTGTATCCATTTCAAGTGTCCAATATTGTGATTCAACAGTTCCATACGTCACCCAGTGCTCATCACGAGGGCATTCCTTAATCCCCATCACCTTTTTCACCCCCACACCCAACTCCCTTTTGGTAACCACCCATTTGTTCTCTCTCTTCTGCTTTTTAATTTTTTTTTTAAATTTAAATTTAATTTTTTTTTCTTTCTGCTTTTCTCATTAGAGGCTAACAAGGCTAACAAGTCTAATCCCTCAACTTCCCAGATTCTTTTGCGTCAAATATGGACATGCTACAAGTTCCGGCTAGTAAGATGTAAGTTGCAGTCTCTAAGGAAGCCTTCCAGAAATGTTTTAATTTTGAAAACGTCTCAGCTGGCATATTCATGTGACCTCTTGCCCTTCTTCCTGCCCAGAATGTACAAGCAATGCCTGGAGGTGAAAGAATCATCTTGCGGTCAGGATGATGAGAGCCATGTTCTAGGAATGGCAGGGCTTAAAGATTTAAAAAACAAAACAAAACAAAACAAAAAACAGGCACCTGGGTGACTCAGCTGGTTGAGAGACTGCTTTCAGCTCAGGTCATGATCCTGGAGTCCTGGAATCGAGTCCCATGTCAGGCTCCCAGCACTATGGGGAGTCTGCTTCTCCCTCTGACCTTCTCCCCTCTCATGCTCTCTCTCATTCTC
Organism: Mustela nigripes; assembly: GCF_022355385.1. Lineage (NCBI taxonomy): Eukaryota > Metazoa > Chordata > Mammalia > Carnivora > Mustelidae > Mustela > Mustela nigripes. The sequence continues at coordinate 122,943,270 of NC_081569.1, read as the reverse complement.
TTTCTCAAATAAATAAAGAAAATCTTTAAAAAACAACAAAAACCAAAACAAAACAAAAAACAAAACTCTTTTCCTAATTAACATCTTTGAACATTTAAACCAGCCCTGGGTTACTGCCTCTAGAAAAAAAGCATTTGCTTTTTTAAGACACTGTTAGTTTTTAGTTTGTTTGTTTTGCTTGTGGAAAACATTCCTTGTTTTTACATGTAAAGAGATAACATAAATTATTCTTAATATATTTTAATCTTTTCCTAATCACTTTATTGACTGATAGTACAGGAGGGAAAAACAAAAAACAAACTAATGAGAATTAGAAAATCTTCATACTGTGCTGTTAAATTTTGAAAGATAGTAGCTTGCTACTTGAACAGCAGAATCAAGAGTGGCAGGTGTGCCTGGGTGGCTCAGTTGGTTGAGTGTCTGCCTTTGGCTCCAGTCATAATCCCAGGGTCCTGGGATCAAGCCCCGCATTGGGCTCTCTGCTCAGCAGGGAGCCTGCTTCTCCCACTCTTTCTGCCTGCCTCTCTGCTACTTGTGCTCTTTCTCTCTGTCAAATAAATAAATAAAATCTTAAAAAAAAAAAAGAGTGGCAGGACTTCTCAGGATTACTGTTGCAATATTTGTTCATTTTAAGGCAGAATCCCACTGTTTTACACATCACCACAATGGATCAGGTTTCCCAATGCATTAGTAAATCTTGGGCATCTTAGGAAGTAGATGAGACACACGTTTTACAACTTGTGATTTCTACTGAAATCTCAACCAATTCTTCATTAAACAACTAAAAGTTCTCTCTTCTCTGCTCATTCATCCCTCATTTACTTCAGAGGCACAACCTTTCAAAATCACCTTCAATGCCAATGCCATGCGGCCCTTTGACCCTTCCTGCCCGACATAAGCTACTGTTTGTTGCTTTACAATCATGTCCATGGCAGGAGAAAGGAAGTGTAGAGGGTGAACCTTGGTATATTCTATAACATCTGCAATGAAATAAAAATAAAGTGATTAGGAACTATTTCAAATGTTTGTTATTTTATAAAATTAGGCATTTTAAATAACATAAGCAGAAGTTATTTATAGTAACTCTGCTAAGCCCTGTAGGACTGGTCCTTAACTGGACTGCTTTTTGTGGTCAAAGGCAATTTCATGCTACATTTCAGATATGCTCATTAGTGGATAACTTAGCAACAAATGATAGAGATAGTGAAATAAAATTACCTAATTCTGGTTTTCTTTTAATTGCAAGGACTTGGGTACAGAGGAAATAAAACTCAGGATCTTAAAACCTAAATGTGGTGTCATGCTACGTTATGTAAATGAGCAAGTTATTGACAACTGCTCATTTACAGACTCAATTTTAAAGAGATCTCTTAATCCCCTATAACCTGTAATAAGAGTTTTATTTGGATACTGTCAGATCTTTCAAATGGGAAACACATTTGCTTTGCTTCCTTGTGTCTTGGGTTTAAATATTTATTTATTTTCCACTTTTTTCAGTCTTTGAGAGTAAAGTATAATGTAATCGTTTTGTTCATTGATAAGAGGGTCTTGAATCAACGTGGGCTGACTCATTCAATTAGAGAAGGAATTTGTTCTTTATTCCTGTCCGCAAAATAGAATTCCCTATTCTGTGCCACCACCCACACTGGATATCTGTGCCTTCCCCCCCCCCCCCTTTTCCTTCTTCTTTTGGAGAGGCTTTTGTTGAAACTTGGCCAGGGAACCAAGCTGACAGAGGTGGGTTCTCTGTACTTCAGTGGGAATTTTACTTCTTGTGCATCTTAACATATAAGCAAATCCTATTGAAAGCTATTTAGAGAATATTCATGGTGGAACATTCCTATTTTCTAAAATATGCTATATTAAGCCATATAAATGTCCTTCTGCTTTGGCGCTCCCATTTATAAAATTTCATGTTCATCAGGAATCCTCATCTTTACTTTGCTTCCCTATGAGACAGACATAGGATAACAAAATATAATTTAGTTTTTTTATCACTCAAAAAATTATCAAAATTATCAAAGGACAAAAACCTGGCCTTCAAAGGAATTTAGTGAGAAGGTATATTTTTCTTTTTTTCTTCTCCCTCCTTTCCTTCCTTCCTTCCTTCTTCTCTCTTTTTGTTCTTTTGAACTCTTGTCTGCCAGGCACATTCTTGGTGCTCTGTCTACATCATCTCACTGAATCCAAAAAATAATTTTGTAACGTTAGCTGGATCACACCATCCACTTGAAGCTGAGTGGAATTAATGCTTGTTTCACCCTGAAATTAGTTTATCCAGTATGTGTGTTGTGGGGGAAGGGGAAGGGTTTGATGGGTACTTGTGTTTCTCTTAAGTCCTAAAAATTCTAAGGAGGTAATGCAAAATTGATTCATTTCTATCTATTTCATGCCTTTGGCTTTCATGTAGGATTGGGTCTCAAGAAAATATTCCATTAAAATAAATGAGAAAAAAAAAAAAAAGCCTTCACCATACCATACATATAAATATTTAAAAAAATACCCAGCTGTAGAAAAGCTGTCATTTTTCTTACTTTTGCCTCGGCCATAGCTTTCTCATTTTTAATAGTTTCAATTGTTTGTTTACTTATTATATGTCTCTATATGTGTTTCCCAAGTAGGTATGGGTGTAACATGGAAATTCTGTAGACGCAGATTATCCTGGGCCACAAAACTCAGGAACTAGGACAACATGAGGAAATTTCAGTAATCAACATAAACAGATGATGGTGTTTTTAGAAACCAGCAAGGTAAAGTAGAAAGATACAACCTTGTTATGTTAGGTAGGTTCCCTGAGATTAAATCCTCCACAGAGTGAAGGAAAGAGAATAATATGGAATTGATTGAGTTCAGTTGACTCATAATTGATTGTGTTTATTACTTCTCCCATTAGCTAGAAGAAGGCTGAGATATACACTTAAACTGCATTGATGTGAAAATTAAGCTCTATATTATTTGCATATATAATTTTCAGGAAATACTGTACCCATTAGAAAACTATCAAGTTACTGTATACTTGTCTTGAGATCCTGTTGTTGCTTTGTTGTTGAGATGTCTGTGTTTTCACTATGAATTCCTTGTAAGTCAACTTCACTGGCATGTAGTCTTCAGGAAGCAGTGTTAAGAGTCAATAAAGTAAGTCTTTCTAATTTCTGCAAAACACAAACATGATCACTACTTTTAAGATGACCTCATTGTATTAGGTAGGATAATGTGTCATCTCCTCCAAAGATGTCCATTAGGTTCTAATCCTGATGACGTGAATATGTCCTCTTACATGACAAACTGGGTTTTGCAGAGGTGATGAAGTTAAGGATGTTGAGAGTGGAAGGTTAACTTATCTAGATGAGCCCAATGTACTCATAAAGATCCTTAGCAGAGAAAGCCAGAGCCAGGGAAGGGGCTGTAACTACAGAAGCAGAGGTTGGAGCACTGCAGCTACAAGCTAAATGATGCAGGCAGTCTATAGATGCTGGAAAAGACAAGCAGTAGATTCTTCCTTAGAGCCTTCTATAGGAAAGCAGTTCTCCTGACACCTTGACTTTAAGCACTGTAAGACTCATTTTAAACTTGTGATTTCCGGAATTATAAAACAACAAGTGTGCCATGGTAGCATTTGCTGGTGACAGAGAAGCATTTAAGGAAGTCTTCTAGTCTAATTTGAGGCAGTAAGACTGAGAGTTAAGATAATGGCTATGGCAGAAGACATATAAAATTTACCCATACTGAAGGGATGCTGTAGAGGAATGAGCAGGAGGAAACTACTGGCAAAGGAAAAAGTATTTGTGAACAATTATATTAGTTAAGAGCTTAGAGAAGTTGAGAACTGAAAGAACTCTTATGTGGCCAGAACTCAAAATTCGTCTGGGCAATCAAGAATTGTTGCCTTTATTTGGGGAACATTTGGAAGGCCTCGATGGGTTTTACTGCCCAGGATTGGGACATCTTGAACTTGTGTGTCTTTTTAGAAACTATTACATTTTATGGCATTTCCCCACCCCCAATTCATTCAAATATTTATTTCAATGCTTTCCTTTACCCCGGCATTAATACCATCTACAAGAAATACATGGCACAGGTCATGATAATTTTAGGATATCACCCCATTATGTGTCTGTAATAATGTAAGCACCACAGATGATTATGATGCTTTATGCAATGAAATAGCATACTAAATGCCTATGTTTCTGGGTACTGAGTAGGCAGTTTAGATAATTAATGAAAGTCAGTTAGTTGTTCATATCATCTTAATCAATAAATGTTAGATGGACTCAATATTTCTTCTTGCCCTTTTGCCCAGCCCTAATGCAAATGGAGATAAAAAAGAAAAATCACTGTGATTAAAAACAAATCTTCTATAAGGGAACTTTAAAATTAATGTGCCCCTTGTGATAGTCATGGTTTGGATTTCATTCTCAATTAAGTGCAATCTAGAAATGCATTAAAAATGACATTTGTAAATGGGTGGAAAAATCATATATAATAAGTGATTTGATTTTAAAGGCCCAATGATATGAGCTCTTTAAAAAAGTCTGAGGGTAAATGAATTGGCCTATAAAACTTGTGGTGTCAGTATTTCTCAGAGACAGATGAGGCCCTACTAATTTTTACTTATTTGAATGGAACTGCTCTAGATTTGATTAAGGGTCATTTTTTAAGAGGGGTACAGGATCACATTATATTATATTATATTTCCTCTATCAGTACTGACAAAAAATTTAACATGTGAAGATTTCCATCAAATCCTAAAACATGAGTTTTATAAAGGATAAATAAAATTTCATGTGGCTGCTCTAATTATAATCAAGCTAAGGAGTATACTTCTCTATTGCATATTTTGAAATAGATTTAGATGCAGTTTTAAAAATCTGCAGTGATCTTTTTATATGTTAGCATATATCTCTGACTCAAAGATGAGTAACTCAGGTTGAAGCAGTAAAGCTCAGCTGAAATCTCTCTTAGGTCAGAATATTTCCTCTCCTCCAACAACAGTTAAGCTTTTCTCGAATCAAAGTATGCCCTCTCACTTTTTAATTGGAATAATTACATGCATATATAAATATTTTAAGTACCATAAACAAGTCATACAAACTCAAGGGACCATGTCTAGTCTTGGATAGAGAGAGAACATCAGATCCTGAGATGAAAATATCAGAGTTATTTTAGATTGTCCTCTCCTTGACTTTCATTTACACTCATTCTTTCCATTCAAGTAATCATTTTTTCCCTCCTCCTCCGTTTCTAAAATATGACTTTGTTGTTCATGACATATGTTATTCTTAAAATGTCTTTAAGAGGGAGATTGAGTATAATGACTTTGGTCCATGAAGATTTTATAAATTCTGGTTTCATTTCCTTATGAAGGTCAGATTTAGTTCATGGTCTTCTGTTTTAGGACACAACCCTGTATGTGTTTTGTTTGTTTGTTTGTTTTGTTTTTAACAACTCCAACCCTTTTATTCTTAATATCTTGAGTGATATTTCAAACCAAAAGTGTCCCTAAAAAACACCTACTATTCTCATCAGACAAAATTAGGAAGATATAAATTATCTGTGTTTATAATGTTTAAACATTTCAACTGGTTGATATACTTCTGAATAAAGGAATGTGATTCTTGGATTTCTATCAGAAAGTTTGTTATTCTAGAAGATTATTTCTATTCCAACTGAAAAAAGATCCATCATGATGACTGTTAATTATCTGTAGAAATAGTCTTTTGCATCATTAGGAGGTAAATGACATAGTTGTGTTTCTCTTCTTTTTCATATTTTCCAGAATCTTACATTAAACAAATGATATCAAGGTTAATAGACTCCATTTTGTGGTCTAAAATCTTTCATGAAACAATCAGGGATTGCCTGATTTATCTAATCCTAAACTTAATAAAAAAATGTCATGTGTAATCAACTACCTATACTAGAATAGGCTATTGCTCATGAAGTAAAACAATTCTGGTAAATTTTCTAGACCATATAAAGAGATTATCAAACCAATAATTTATTTTGAAAATTATTTAAATTTAATGAGATTGTATATTATATAAATATATCACATATGTGAATTTTATGTGATTATATATTATATAAATATATTACATATTCATATATTAAAATATAATCTCTCAATTTTCATTCATAAAAAAAGAAAATCAGACATGGTTGGTGTTGAAAATTGGAAATGAAACAAATGAAAATTGAAATAATTTAATGCTGTGGTTAATCTACCCATTTAGAAGCTCCACTATGATCTGGATGACTTAGAAATGAGGCTTGTTTTTTTTTTTTTCCCCTAGAAATAAGCATATAATCATGGAAGGTGATTATTGGCCTTTCACATTCCATTCTTCTCTTAGGAACAAATTATGATTGGAGAACTTACCTTTATCTCATGTAATTATAATGCACTTAAGCATTTAAAATCATGCTATTAGCAATTTAGAAATATAAATTAGATTGTTTATTGCTAGCAAAAATTGAGAATGAGGCTTTATTATTGCCATTTTTCAGCTTACAGAGACTATTACTTACATATGTTCATGACTGATGTCACACAATTATTTAAAGCAGAATCCAGAACATCAACTTAGATCCAATATGATTATCCTTACAATAAACTCACTCCTCCTCATGTTCTATAGTATTTCACTAATGTAAAGAGGAAAAGGAAATTATAATAAAAGCCCAAGTACCATACAAAATTAAAAGATATTTTGTGCTAGGATGAACAAGTCCTGGGAAAACATTATCCTTTTGATATTTCTACAGCATTGTTAGAATTAAATAAAAGGTGACTTTTTTTATAAGATGCAGTTCATTTTAGAGTGTAGTGGATCTTTGATTTTGTTGTTTTTGCTGTCATTTTGTTTTTTTGTTTTTTTTCTTCAGCATACCCTTTCTCTCCTCCAGTAATGGTTCATTGAATGATTTCTTTTAGAAATCACTTTCTTTCCATCTTAGCTCATATAGTTTGAGAGTGGAATCTATTAAATTGGGGTGAAGAAGATGCTGCCACAGACGGTTGCACAAGGAATAGAAAAGAGAGACAACAAAGACTGAAAAAAAAAGAGAAAAATTGCATCTGCTCTGGATCATTAATTGTTGAAGCAAATATTTCTTTCACATATCAGCAGTAACTAAGTTGGTTACTGTGTATAACCTGATACAGTAATCAAGGTCTGAAACAGTGTCCCTTATTCATGAAGAGAACTTTATATTATATTCATTATGATCTTCTAATGAGATAAAAATGCATAATCAGGTTAAAATTTTTTCTATCAAGATTCTTAGTTGGTATATAAGATTTGATTGATCAAAGGAGTAAGCTTCAAATTATTATAAAATATTGGATTTTAGAGCTCCTATGAGTCTTTAACTATTGATGTTCCTTTAACTTCAAGAAATTCCAATCCTCTGATTTTTACAGAAGGAAACAAAGTCCCTGGAGAGGTCAAATGATGTTTTTTTTTTTTCATATCCCTCAGCTAATTAATGAGTGGTAGACTTTGACAAAAATCTATGTCTTCTGACGAAAGAATATTATACATTCTAATATGTCAATGCTTCACCACTTGCTGAATATTTACTCTTTGATAAAAGAAGAATTTGTTAGTTATATTTGACCTCAAAAATTATTATTTATAAAGAAAAACACTGTGAAGACAAACGTGCAAGTTCTTTACAAAGACATTCAATCTAACTTTGAATTAATCTCTTTTCATTGAATCCCCTCCTAAATTTATATCCAACAGGGTAAAATAATTTCTTTTTTTTTTTTTTTTAAAGATTTTATTTATTTATTTGACAGGCAGAGATCACAAGTAGGTGGAGAGGCAGGCAGAGAGAGAGGAGGAAGAAGGCTCCCTGCTAAGCAGAGAGCCTGATATAGGGCTTGATCCCAGGACCCTGGGATCATGACCTGAGCCAGAGGCAGAGGCTTTAACCCACTGAGCCACCCAGGTGCCCCGTAAAATAATTTCTTAAAAAGTAAAGTAATCTTGGGGGCACCCAGATGAGAATCTCTTTATTTGGCTCAGGTCATGATCTTAGGATCCTGAGATCGAATCCTGTGTGGAGCTGGTGCTGGGCATGGATCCTGCTTAAGATTTTCTCTCTTCCTCTCCCTCTGCCTCTCCCCACCCTCTAGAAAAAAAGGTATACAATTTTTAGCTTTTTTTAAATCAAGAAAACTGGATCAAATTTTTCTTACTGCCTTCCATTTTTAAGATACTTTTTCATTTACATACAGAAATTTTTCTATATAAATTAGATAAGAAAAAAGATATTTTGGAGGTACTATATGAGAAATTATTACAATGGAACTTGGTGCTTAAACAAATTGAACTAATTCATAATCAGACTAGTCTTTCACAGGCTAAGGCAATTTTACTTTAAACATTACTTTGAAATTTCCAGTTTCATTTGAGATTGTGTTTTCTGCACTGCATACTGTTACAGAAAACTCATAAAAATATCTTGCTAGTTTCATAAAGTGAAGAATGTAAAATCTCCATTTTTACTGTGATAATTCAGTTTAACAGTGAATAAATAACTCTGAATTCCTTACATCAGAGCACAAGATATGGTGGAACTTTTTGTTCTGAACAAAGAAGTCATCTGTATTATAATGAGATATAAAATCTCTATGGAATAAAAAAAAGTTATATACCTCCTTTTAAAGACAGACTTTAAAATATGTTGTATTGCAGTTGTAGGGGACTCTTAAGTTCATTTGTTCTACTCTTCCAAACTGAAAAACTGCAAGCTAATAAGGTCAAAGGCTCAAAGGCTATAACTTGTGAAGATAAAATTCTAAAATCTGGAAAGTTCAAAATTGCATTGGTTATGATAAAATTAGGTATCTTTGCATAAGAATTTGCCTCATGTTCAGGGCAACACACATTATGACAAGTCTATTCTCCTATATCTCCCAGTGTGTAAATGTTTTTAGGGGAAAATGAACACCAGAATGTAAATCTGAATCAAAAGACCATGTAATGAGGACACGAACATGCTTACATCAATCATGGTTTAACGAGTAAAGCAAAACCATGAAGACTATTTTGGAGTAAGAACTTTGTTACAAGAATTAGATCTTTAAAAAACAACAACAACAACAACAACAAAAAAAACGTGTGAGTAGCTGGAGAAAGAAAGTTCCCAGAGGGGGAGTTGAATAAATTAAGAAAAAGTCAATAATCGTACCTGGCCAAGTGAAAGGAAACCTGTCAGATCAGAACATCTGGAATCTAGGGATGTCCAACTGCTGTCATTGTTACACAGATCATGGGTGACTGGAAGGATCTGTGGAAGGATGTCAGTTTCTCTCTGAGTTTTGAGCAAAGCTTCTGCGCTCTGTGGTGGCCTTGGTATTGCTACTGATCATTATTTTGTTACTTACTGATCATTAGTTTGTTCCCATCGACTAGCAGATGGGAAAAATGGGGATGAAAGCTGAGATGAATGAGGACAAAGGGCAATCTGCCAGATTCTTGGTGGCAGTATATCTCATCACCCCAAAACAATGATTACATTTCAGAGGGTTATGGCAACTCCTTCAATTTTGCCTTCCAAATCTAGCTCAGTTTCACTTTGACAGGCTCTTACCTGGAAACACCCAGGAAAGGGTGTCTGGAAAATTTAGTTCCTAGTGTAACCAAGCTGATAAAAGTGTAATTCTGGGGATGCCCGGGTGGCTCAGTCAATTGGATGTCTGCCTTTGGCTCAGGTCATGATCCCAAGTCCTGGGATGGCACCCTATTCTGGCCTCCTGGTTGGTCTCTCTCTCAAATAAATGAAATCTTTTTTTTTTTTTTTTAAAGTACACTTTTGAGGGGCACCTGGGTGGCTCAGTAGGTTAAGCCACTGCCTTCAGCTCGGGTCATGATCTCAGGGTCCTGGGATCAAGTCCCGGATCGGGCTCTCTGCTCAGCAGGGAGCCTGCTTCCTCCAATCTCTCTCTCTCTGCCTGCCTCTCTGCCTACTTGTGATCTCTGTCTGTCAAATAAAATAAATAAAATCTTTAAAGTACACTTTTGCATACTGCTCAACAGTAAGCAAATATTTTGCCATTCTGATTTTTATATTCCTGTCTTAAAACTGATTGATTGATTTATTAAGAAAAAATTTTTTTAAAGATTTTATTTATTCATTTGACAGATAGAGATCACGAGTAGGCAGAGAGGCAGGCAGAGAGAAAGAGGAGGAAGCAGGCTCCTGGCTGAGCAGAGAACCTGATGCTGGGCTTGATCCCCGGACTGGGATCATGACCTGAGCTGAAGGCAGAGGCTTTAACCCACTGAGCCACCCAGGTGCCTCTTAAAACGGATTTTTTGAAATTGAGGTATGATTAGTATATATTAGTTTCAGGTGTGCATCATCGTGACTAGATATTTGTATGTATTGTGAAATGATCACCACAAGAAGTCTAGTGAGAGGAAAGTTATGTTCTATATATACAGATAATGAATAACATGGAATGGAATCTATTGGACTCTCAGTATATAGCTAGGAACAAATGTTTCTCTAAATGACAGATGAGAATACTGTTTTGAGAATATTAATAATCATCTTAGGGGTAGAAGAGGATGGGGATTCCACATTCAATTGTGTTTCTGAAATGCAGTGTTAAGGTTCAAACAACTTTTAATCAAAAAATGCTGAGAGAATGTAATATTCCAATATTTATTTTGATTTGATAAGGAAGGAAAATAAAAATCACCGTGAAGAATTCTGTTAAATTATTTCTCTGTGTAATTCTTAAAATTTTTTTTTTTCTCCCTGGGTAACATTTCCAAGAACAAAGGAGGTAATGTGTCTGTTCATGGGCTGAAAATCTGCTGTACTTTTCACCTATATTTCTTATTTCCCCGTGTTTAAAAGGTAAATTCTCTTTTTAACATGAAGGGTAAAGAAAGTTGATACCTTCCATGATACATAATCATCTTCTGACAATTTTAAATGCCTAGAAATTAAAGAATGGATCATTTAATGCAAACAAATGGATCACGAAAAGTTACTTTTAATTAATCAGCATTTTTAAAAAGTTCTGTAAGATAACTGCAGAGTGGAATTCTTTCTTTGTCCTTGATTCATGTTATTTCTATGACTTTGCTCAGGGGAAGAGTTGGCAGAATCATGCTGCAGTCAATCATAAAGCTATCATTAAACGTCCATGCTAATGACCAACTTTTAATCACATTGTGGATCGCTTTAATCGAAGATAGAGATGTGGTTTGAGACAAAATTACTCATGAAATTGGTTTTGAGTGAAACAGTACACTTTTGTTTATAAAGTGAACTTTTAATTTGAACTTTTTAACAGTAGACAACTTACATTTCACAGTCTAGAAAGACATTTTGCATTGATGAGTTTACCTTATATATTACCTAAATAGCAATTCACGTGAAGATTGCAATGTCTAAAGTCATTCTTCTATAATAACCCCAATCAAGGGTGAATGAGAACTCAGAAGTGGGACCATGGACAGAGGTACAAAAACCATCAACATTTCAAAGGAGTTTAGGAAGTTTCTATGCATAGATCCATTCTATATGTGTTTATAAAATTGATGCTATGAAAATATTGCAGAGTACTTAGATTAGAAAAATGATAAGAAACATGAATAAAATGCACATAGGTAAAATTTTCCCGATGCTTTTATCTTTGCAACAGCATTGATTATTTATTCTATGCATCTTCAGTAGCTATGTTTAACTTCTATCAGGCCGTCTCCTGTAATCTGCAGTTTTATCTGCCTCTTCTTCTGGCTAAAAATGCCATTAAAATAAAATTAGCATGTTGAATATTAAAATAAAAATATACATTATATATGTAATATATTTATACTTATAATATTCACATATCATATTTTATAATACAATATTATATAAACACTTATATATGCTATACATAGGATATTTGCATGAATTTTGTTATAATAAAAGGATTTGAGATTGCACTGAAGTGGTAATTCCTCCATTGTAGACTCCTGATATAAATTATTCTCTGATCTTTCTGAAAATATCTATATCTACATCTTTTTTTAGTTAAGCTAGATCTTGTAGCAGAGAAAATTAACTTTTGAAAGTAAGCTAGAAATACTGGTAGGGAAAGTTCACTGGATTTCCCTGAAGAATTCTTCCCTGAAGAATTAATACCACGATGACTTGAAAATGTATTTAAATCTTCCAAATTTAATGAGACAGAACCCACTAGAAAGAAATGTTAATCAGAATTTCTCAAACAAAACTAACTTAACTTGAAAATACAAAACAATAACTGTCAAGGTATGTTTGCAGGAAATAGGTTATGTTTAAAGATTCGATTTCACAGTAAAACTAGATACTTAATTTTTAAAAGACTTTAAGAGAATTAAAAAGGAGATCCCTGGGGAAATAAAGCATGAGATTCCTTGATGAAGAAAATAAGCTAACTTTTTTATTGATTTCATTTTTGAACAAACTGCTCAAACTGTTCATTAGAAGATAAGAAGAAATAATTCTACTACCTAGGAGCATAGGTAATAAAGATGAGTGAAAAATAAAATGGATCAACTCAATCGGATAATTTTTTCTCACCTGAAGCCAGAGGTAAGTAGGTAGAATGTCGATCAATGAGCCAGTCCAACTACATAACCACCTGGGGTCCTTCCCTCTGCAACTTTGCCTTCCCTAGGGTGTTGGACAGAACAAAGGATCAATACCATCTCTTCTCCATGATGTCTTATTTACAGTTAGTGAGAAGGGAAACAGTCAGTTTCTTCAAATCCCTTATAGTCAAAAGCAATTTCCTTTAGAAGGATTTGATATGGAATGGAGACACCTCACTTCTGCTCACCTTTCAGTGTTTGGAGCCTACTGTCAGGCTACCACCCACCGTTTTGAGGAGGCCAAGGACTGCATCCTCTAAATTAGGTTACCATGTGCCTGAGTGAAGCCAAAATGGCAGGGATGTAGAGAGACTAGGAGAGGCTCTGAAAGGACGCTGGGATCATGATTACCTGGGAGGTTCATCAGTCTGCCCCAGGACACTGTGCATTCTGTTTCCTGAATGTATCCTCTCCTGAACAAAGTTCTGGTTCATCGTGGTTGCTCAATGAATATTGTTGCATCAGGAAAATTAAATCATAAAGAAGACAGAACTCTTTTCCCACCCAGAGTGAATTTTATTTAGATTATTTGTATAGAATTCATTATTTCTGTTCTTAATTTATCAAAAGGGTAAACAATCCTCATGGATTTTTTTGATGGGTATGTATTGTTTTTTGTTTATTTGTACTATTTTTTAGAAAGTCTGTATTATTTGTCTGGTGGAACCATTGAAAGCTTTACCCAGTTATCTTAGCAGTTAGCTAAGTGCTAACTGCTAAGATAACTTGGACAGAGATTTCCTTAAATGCTTTGAACCTTGCTGAGAACAGACCAGGCAACTCTGCCTTAGCCTTCACTTTCTGTTCCTGCAGACTCTCCAGGTCAGCTGGAGATGAGACATCAGGGCCTTCAAATGTACTTTCCAATTGTGTGACCTTCTGAATTTCCATAAACACTTTAGAGTTTTTCAAAGTTCACTATGGGCACACTTTCCCCAATTTGTCTTTTTACAATTTTTGGTGAATCTTTTATTATTCATAACTGGTATTGCTGCTTCAATACACACAAGCCCTAAGAATAGATGTTGGGGTTCATGCAGAGCATGAACACAGCCATAATACCTGGCTTGCTAAAATGTAACAAGGAGGCTGCTGAGGGGCGTAGGGCTTTGAAATGCTGTGGGGAGTTGCCTTCCTAGAAGCTTTCTTAGTCCAAACAGCTGCCCTGTGATAAGCAAGGTATGCACTGTCCCTTAGCCTATGTGTAGCAGCACTCATAGAATTTGCAGATTAGCATTTAACATCTTTCTGGTAAATGGATCCTCCTAGTTCCTGGAAGATCCCTTGTCACATATCAGGTGCTTGAGAAACATTGATAAAGATTTGTGATTATCCTGAGGGACCAATCTCCTATCTTTCACAGCAAAGTTTGGACTAATCTTTCAACCCTCAGTACAGGGATTGTGGGCCATTGCCAGCAAATAGAGATTTTTCAGGGACCTTTCACACATGTCAAATAATATTTTTTCCCTGAACATGGGACTTTTGAGGAACTCCAACCCTGATCTGTCCCCCACAGTGGCTGCTGACCTGGCAGGCTGCTGGTTCTTAAAGCTACTAGAAGTTCAAGGCTATTGGTTTTCAAGGATCTCAAAAATATGTCAGGAGGGAAATGGAGAGAATCTTAAGTTAAAAATTTCTTTTCACTGAGATTTAGCCATTTAAATCTTTAAATCCAAGAATAATAAATTATTGTTGGATAACTACAAGCTTTTGGTTGACTTCCATAGCTTACAAAGGTTGATTTTGAACGATCTTGGGCCAATGTTCTCAATACATTTATGGAGGAACAGATTTTTGGAAGTCTTTAACCTATTTTCTGACATCTATTTGTTGTATTTTGACTCCTCTACTATTTAAGTGATATATAAATAATTAGTTACCTTAGTAATCCATACCCTCTTTTTAAGTATATCAACTTGTTTTGGAAATAGGTATGGTAGTCTGTTTTACTCTTTTATCCTTTTATTCACTTTTTTGGAATCTTTCCCTGCAGTTTAAACTCAAGCATGGTCATATGGCTTGTTTAGATGAGTGAAGTATGAACTGAGAAATGCTTATCACATGTGGGAAGATGTGTTAAGGGCCAGTGTGTCCTTTTCCATTGCTCCATATTAGCCCCTCTGCCATGATGCTGGGTATAATCCATATGGAAACTCCACCAACATGGTGGGTCTCTGAGTGAAGCTGTCAGGGAACAATCCATAGCTTCCTACTGATGGACTCATAGAATAAGATTTCGAGGTTTGTAACTACAGCATAACATAACTTACTCAAGCAGTTACAGTAGCCTGACATAATACATAATATCTCCTGTTAGGGCTCCCAGAGCTTTGCTGTCCATTAAAAGCAACAACAACTACATTGCCTCTATATAGTCAGTGAATGGCCCTGGATAGTTTACCCAGGATACTGAAAGATTGTGTGCATCCCTAAAAAATGATGAATGAGGAAGCTAGAGGCTATTTGTATTTATTTCTAAGGACAATGAGTTGTTGCTTTCATATCTGAAACAGTGATTGAAGGCAAGTATGCACAGAAGTCTAGATGGGAGATTGAAAATTCTTAACTCTGCACTTCCTTTTCCTCGTTCAAGAAAACGTAACAGTAATGTCTCTCTTATGCCTCTTTCAGGGTTATTATAAGAGAGTTATGTGGAAAAAGTTTAAAAAGTTTAGTGCTATCTAAGTGTAAAACCATGATGTGATGACTCAGATATGTATAAATCCTCAAATGCTCATCTTCATCTACTCACCCTGTCTGTGGTCATAAGGGACTCCAGACTAGGCATGGTTACAGATTAATAAGGTAGTCTGTTAGGAACAAATGTGAGAGCTCATCTTTCACAGCTCCTTTGTTATACAGACAAAGTCTTACGTTTTGGGAATTTAAATGACTTCTCTAAAGCAACTGAACTGATAAACACCTTATCTAGGATGAAACCAAGGCCATCTATATCCTTGACAGGTTCTGGTCAAAAGTTAGGGGAAAGAAAAATGGATAACATATAGATACTAGAGATCTGCGTATTGTATCTATTATGTGTATGTGTATATACCATATCATATTATATATAATTATAAACCTATAGTCCAAAGTCAGATAATGTCACCAGGAGCTTGGCAGAAAGATCAGAATGAGTCTTAGGCCAGAGAAGAAATGACCATCCATGAAATGAGGGTGTTTAACAGTTCCAAGTAGGTCATTACAGGAGTAAAACGGAGATGTAATTTCACAAAAGAATTCACATTTTAAAGTTGTCTCAAAGGTGATGTGTTTTCCTTTAAGTTAATTAGAAAATTGACTGCTTTTTTCCTTATGAATTTCTCTCCTTCACTTTGCATTTAATAGCTGCTTGTTGAAGGTAGGAATTTTGTGTCACTCTGTCTGTTAAGGGTAACTGCTTTTTACATTATTTAATTAAAAGTTTAAGAAAATAACATCTTATAGGTTACATCAAGCTTTCTCCATACTCTTATTGCCATGAGTATTAGGTAATTGTTAAGACCAGCTGCTGCAGGCATTTCTTTGGATGGGACTTGTTGAATTTAGCAACACAGTCGATCTTATGGTCGGTGACTTCCGGGAGTGTCTTCCGGAGCTTCCCAATCATGTGGGTGATTGGCTTGCACGATGACATGGAAAAATATCAGAAGGCAGGCAACATGACATCAGTCCACAACTTCTCACCCACCGCTCATCTCTAATTTTCACTATTACTAAAAAAAAAAACCCCAAATGGTTCTGTCCTATTCTGCCCTATTTTGGACCATGGCCTGAGGGGCAGGCAATGCTGTCACTTTTTTCCCTACTTAATGTTTGAATTTAGTATCCCCTGGGGGAAAAAAAAAAAAGTGTGAGTGTTGTCAGACAAGAAGGGACTAGATGAGTATTTGCCTCTGCCTATGCTTTCCTCAGGGGATTTCCTGTGGCTAAGAACCCTGGGTGAATTTTATGATGCAGACTGTGCTCAGGTAGAAGTCAGAATGCCTGGGAGAATACTGCCGAGTATACCGCTCACGTTCAAGGGAAGCCCTGGGGATCCTGGTGACTGGTCTCTCCTCTAAGCACATAACGAGTGTATCAGAGGGTCCTTTGAAGCAACACACATGGATTTCACTTCTTTGGTTATTTCCGTTTCACCAGAACATTTGGCTGAAATCTGCCTTTGACGTTTCCTGGGGTTGTATCTCGACTGCTGGCAGATTCTTTGATCAGAAATACCCATGTGGCAACACATTTAAGCTGTCTTATTAGAGACAACTTTGCAAACAGCTTTGCCACCGTTTGTTGCAGAAGCTCGAACAAGAAGCCCATTTGCACACACAGTGTGCTACAAAGACCGATGTGATCTTCCCAAATTTAAAATGCTGCCTCAGAAACAGTCTCAAAACAGCTATCTGCCTGGACACCTTCAACTATGAACTGCTTGAATGTCTGCTTGAAACTTGGAACACAGATTTGTACATTTGCCAGACATATTAGTGTGTTCAAGTCTTGAAAGCAGACAGTGCTTTACTTTGAGTAGGATGCATCTTTCTCTTCAGTGAAGCCTATGTAAATAGATTTGCTGATGAACCTTACAAGCAAGACGCTTCTGTTTCAATTGCAAGAATTTAATTTTTTGTTTAGTTTATAATTGCTCTTACATGAAATGTGCTACCTACTGAAAAGATAGATGTCATGTGTATTTTTAAAAACCTTCTTAAATAAATTATGTTGCTTAACTAAATAGGCCTTTTTAAAATGCACAGTGAGGGTCGCCTGGGTGGCTCAGTGGGTTAAGCCACTGCCTTCGGCTCAGGTCATGATCTCAGGGTCCTGGGATCAAGCCCCACATCAGGCTCTCTGCTCAGCAGGGAGCCTGCTTCCCTTTCTCTCTCTCTCTGCCTCTCCATCTACTTGTGATTTCTCTCTGTCAAATAAATAAATAAAAATCTTAAAAAAAAAATAAAAAAAAAAAGCACAGTGAGGTTTCAAAGACCAAGCAATAGGTGCACTGGTAATTGAATGGTAAGTGAGCTCCTGTAATTCCATTCATAGTGTACATGATGATGGTATTAGAAAGACAGTAACCTGCCATTGGCATTATGAAGTGCCTGAAGAGGTTACTCTCCAATGTTTCAAGTTAAATGAATACTTGGATTTGTAAACGAACAGGTAAATACTAAGAAATTAACAGCTACGCCAGTTGGAGCTCTAAAATAGAATACAGAAAGATTTGTAGAATGCTGAACTGCATTTCTTATGCAAGCAATACAGATGGCAATTTTCAAAATGTTTTCCATGTGTAGCCCAGGAAAAAAATACCCTGACATTTCAGGTAATGCAATGAGCATTGACAGGTTAAGTGTCTAGTAACTTTCCCCATCATATCTAACATAGTATCTTTTTATTCCCATTCCATCAATTTGTTGAGTTCTGCTATCTTCTGGACAGTGTTACAAGCACTGGGGCTATAATCAGTAGAAACATACAACTCTTAGAACTACTGAAATTAAGTTTTAAGGTTATAAATAATTAATGACCATAATAAAGAAATAATGGCCATAATAAATATATTTTACAATACAGAAGTATAGAAGATGATAATTGGTGTGGCTCAAAGAAATCTGGCAATATGAGGGAAAAGACAATGGTAGGTGGAGAGATGGAAGGAAACTCGTTCATTATCAAGTAAGGAGATCAGGCTTCTCTGAAAAAATTTAAAGAATGTGATGGGATTAAACAGTGGTTTAATCTAGGGAAAAGTTTACACTGTAAAGGAAAATGAATACAAACGTATTCATCTGAATGTGCCCAGGAATGTGTCTGATGTGTTGGAGCAATAGCAGGGAAAGTGTTGCTGAATCGGTGTCTGGGGGTCGAGGGAAAAGGGTAGTCAAGGGAATGGTAGGCGATGAGATCAGAGAGGTGATGTATAGAAATAGAGTAGTCATGCAAAATCTTGGAGGTTATTATAAAATTGCTGGCTTTCACTCTGAGTGAATTTGAAAGCTAGTACAGGGTTGGAGCAGAGAATATGATGTGTATGTTTAAAAGGTAATTCTGGCTGCTGTTGGAGGCAGTGATAGAGCAAGTAGGAGGCTTTTTCAGTAGTTGTTTTGAGAAAAGAAGGTGGTTTAGACCAAAGGGTAGCCATGGTGGTAGGAAAAAGTGCTCAGCTTCTGGACAAATCTTGGAAGTCAATCTAAGAGAATTCTTGGCTGACTGGATTCAACTGTGAGCAACTAAGAATGACCAGAAGGTATCCACGAGGACGGAATTATCATTTACTAAGAAGAATACAACTGAGGACCAAGCAAATTTGCTGGGAGGAGGCATTTTGGAGACAGGAAACTAGAGGGCTTGAGATAGTAAAATAAGAAGTGGTTTGTTAGAGGGTGGTTTGCAAGAGACTGAGTTACAGCATGAAGGGGGTAGGTAATTTAAAGAGTGTAAGACTGAATCATTGAAGAACAATATCAGTAATATTTGTATGTATGTGTATGTCCATTGTATCATTTAACTTTTACTGTGCAAATACTTCATAACTTAGTACGTATTTAATAAACAAAAATTTGCTTAGCTCCCTGCTCTCTGAGTTGGCTGGATGAATCTTCTGCTGTGGGCTTACTTGGCTGAACCCTTCTGGGCTTTCTGAAGCATCAACTAGCAAATAGGTGATCTAGGATGACCACACTTACAGTTCTGGCAATTAGCAGACTGTCAGCCAAGGCGTTAGGAGCATTTGGCCACATGTCTTTCATCCTTTAGCAGACTAGTATAGACTTTTTCACATGTTACTATTAGGGGGTCAAAAATAAGATTGTGCAATGCAGACATTTTACAAGTCTTTACTTGTGTTATGTTTGCTAATAATCCATTGGCGAAGATGAGTCACAAAGCCAACCCAAAAGATGTCAAACTATAACCTACCTTCAGATGGGAAGAGATAAATTTGTGACCATTTTTGAGATTAACCACATATATTTATGTCTCTTATCCACTGAACTCTAACTTCTATGAGGGTACAAACTGAGTTTAGAGTTCATTCACTAAACCTCTATTAACTAGTATAGTATTTGAAACATGGTGGGCATTAGCAATGTTCTCTTAATAAATGCTCATCTATCAATGATAAAACATATAAAAAAGTCATGTGCTTCCTCAATAAACCGTCAAAATTTTCAAACTTCCCTATTTTTAATGAAATAAATGGCCATTTCCCAAGTTTTCGGTCTCAAAATTTTGAAGTCATTCCTACGCATCGCCATTATCTTTCCTTTCATGACTTATCAGATCCAGTCTCTTGTTTATTCTATTTTCAAATATTTTCAATTGTACCTCTCTCAACTGCCACTACTTTCTGTTTCCCCATCATGATAACATTTTGGGTCATGTGATCTTTTGACTAGATAAGTTCTAGCTTGACTTTCTGCTATTGGATATTAACCCATTATTCAACTTCCCTCCCATTGAAGTCTTGGAGTAGTCATCCAAAAGATTACCAGTGATTATGTCATCTCTCTCCTCAATGATCTTCAACACTTTCCTATTCTTTAACAACTTGTCAGTTGAGCATTTAAAGGCCAATAGTCCATGGGCTCAGTCAGCATTGAGAGCCTTTTCTTTCAAACTTTCCTCTCTATATTACATATTCTTGCTATTTAGACTACAATCCTTTCCCTCAGGAATATTGATAATACTTTTCCTTTGCTTTTTGCTCTTTATCAGCTAATAATCCAAATGTTTTTCTTTTTTTTTAATTTTTTTACACCCTCAGCTCCTTTCCTGGTCAAAATCCAACTCACTCAACATTGCTCTCTTCAAAAAACTGTTATTTAAAACCATCCGACCCAACAAAAACATCCTTTTGCTAGTGGAACTTTGTGACACTTTTTAATCTCTTTTACATTGTGTTTTCAAATTGTTCACTCTTTGTCAAGGTTCTAGACTACTTCACTGCTAAGACTGTATCTCATTAATTACTGTATCTGTAACATACATAATGTCTTATACATAACCCATACATCATACACACTTGCTAAACTAATGGCAAAGGAAGAACTTAAAACCTCATATTGTCTTCATATTACTAAACATTAGGAACCAATATAGATTAATGAAATGAACTGAAATTACCATTCCATGCCACTCAGATTTGCTCTCTGACTCCCTCCGATTGTGCGGATATTTCCAGAGGCTAAATAATAAATCACACATTCAACGAATGCAAATTGAATCAATGTTAGGGAAAGTATTATCTCAAAAGAACACTGTATGACTATATTTCACAGTTAAAATTTGTACATTTTATGCCTAGGATGAAGATAAGGGAAACTTGATGATTTGATGCATATACCAATGAGGACTCAAAACTAAGGACACGCTTTCAAAAGATATATTCAACATCAGTAACAAAGAGTAACACTCTTATGTAGTTATGGAAAAACAGAACAAAACAAGAAACAAAAATCTTTATTTTTTTTTTAAGATCTTATTTATTTATTTGTCAGAGAGAGATCACAAGTAGGCAGAGAGGCAGGCAGAGAGAGGGGGAAGCAGGCTCCTTGCTCAGCAGAGAGCCCAATGCCCGCTCAATCCCAGGACCCTGAGATCATGACCTGAGCCCAAGGCAGAGGCTTAACCCACTTAGCCACACAGGCCTCCCCCCGCCAAAAAACAAAAACCTCTAAAGACAATACTCAATAAAATAATGTAATCCTTTTTTGTTTGTAGGCTATATTTTCAGTGAAGCTATTCCATCCTTCCCTGACACTGTACTTCCATCAATAGAAATATCTTGAAGTGGATGTTTTCCTTTAAATGTGCAACATGAATTTCATATTTTTCCTGTACGGTCAACAGACTGATGTTTTTTTTTCATTCAGTGGCACTCAGGAAAGTCATTCTAATGAATTCCCAAAGCTTGTATCTTCTTGGGTGTTTCATTGGAATTAAGAAGAAACTGTAGAAAGAAAAGTTTCCTTACTCAAATAGGTTTGAAAAACTATTCAGATTACTTCACTATAAAATTTCACAGTGCTTTTGCTGATTTATTTAGTCAATATCAGAGAAAAAGATAGTTTTTATACTTATGTGACAGTGAAACAATTTTTCTACTTTGTATGTAGTCATATCAATCTACTCACATACTGAGGAACACACTTTGGACAATACATATGGATAGTACTGATAATATTGTGTTTCCATGTGCTATGTTTCCAGTTTACTTTCCACTAATTGTATTGGACATTTGTTATTCCATGGCTTTTTACATTCATTCCTCCTGCTCCCATAGTAGCAAAACTTAAATTTACTCTGAAGTAATTGGCTCATTTAGCACAGAGTTAAAGGGAATGACAATTCTATCCCATGCCCACATAGTGGATATAATGACCCAACCTGGGCTCTTTTTGCTTTTTTTTCTGAATTTTTTTTTCTTTTCTTTTTTGGGATTTTGAATCTTGAGTGGAAAGACAGAAAAATACAGAGTTAATTCATTCTAGTGGCAGTACCCTGACACTACTATTGTTAAGTGTGGCATGGCAGGTAAACACCCTGTTCTCCAACCCCCCACCCTCCACCAAAATAAGAGAGCCATGTCCTAATCCCTAAAACCAGTGTAATCACAAGGGACTTTAAAAGTGGGAAAAGGGGATTAAAGAGGGCAAATCAGAGAAGAGAATATGAGAAGGCTTTGTAGATAAAGGAGGGGGCCTAAGTTAAGGAACCAATGCGTCCTCTTGCAATTGGGAAAGGTAAGAGAATGAATTCTTCCCCAGAGCTTCAGGAAAGGAAGATAGCCCATTGCATCTTGCTTTTAGCTTGGTAGGACCCATTTCAGATTCTAAAACTACCAGACATTCATGTTTTCAGCCACTACATTTGCAGTAATTTTTTCATGGTAGACAGCCAGATGTAGAAAATGAATACAACAAGCTTCTATCTTGATCTCTGAAATTAACATGTATCTCTTCATTCCTAAATGTTTCTTCAACTTTCTCTATATTTCATAATTCCTCCTAAACATTTTAATAAATTCTATATTTGTTAAATTTATGCAGGGTTCATTTCTGAAGTTTTGTAAACAAACATAATTTAAGAGGTTTATCCATGTGTGTTGGTCATTTTTATCCTTATTAGATTATAAATACTTCACAGAAGACATCTCGATCTATTCCATATGTAAATAGAAACTCATACAGTCTTATGAATTCTTTGTTATCCAGTAGATGTATGCTGTTCATGATTAATTGAATTCATTGAAACATATTTACAAAAAAGATAATTCATGAGGAACATGTCTTAATGAATATTTTACTAGAAATAAAAATGGAATAATGTAAAATTAGTTACAATCAATTTCCTCTGTGACCTTATTTAGATGTAGGCCCACTATTAAATAATCCTAATATAACCATTATACAGTTTCTATTTTCGTCTTTTACTTAAGCATTTTTTATGTTACCATATTATCTTCATTGCCTTATTTTTACTGGCAATAATATTCCATGATGCTTTGCTTTAATTTATGTGTTGTTAGGGTTTATACCGCTTTTATTTTTTTAGAAATAGTAAATATCCTCACTTCCCTTAAAATAAATTCCCATGGGTTGTAGTCTTTTGTCCAACATAATTGATTTGATTATTTTTATTTATATATATGATGTTCCCCCAAATTTATCATCCTAAATACCTGTCATCAACTCTATAGAGACATAAAAAATATTATGCCATAATCTTCCAGAATTTTATATCACCACCTTTTATTTGTTTCTGCTTTTGTTCTTTACATAAGCAAATTCATAGGCGTAACTAGACAAGTAATTTCCCTCTATTGACTTTTGGCTGGATTTTTGCTCTTAAGAAGACTGCTGTCAGTCAGATTTATATACTGTGTATGGATGTATGTCTGTGAGAGAGAGTTTTATAGATGTTTCATAGATAATTTCTTTGTCATTAGTGTTCTGTGGTTTAATTATGTTATGCCTAGATGTGGACTTATTTTATTTATCTTCCTGGGTTACAATTAGGAATATTACTTTTATTGATTTGCCTAGGTTGCTAGGTCTAGGAATTTGTTTCTCAACAATTCTGGAAATTTCTCAGTTCATAGTTCTTTAAATATTGTTTCTTCATTGTTTGTAATTTTTTAAACTCTGATTTAATATACATTTATCTTAATGTGCTTGAACTTCCATGCCTTTTAAGCTCCTATCATATTTTTCATCTTGTTTCCTTTCTTACTGAAATCTGTTACATTTTAAAAAAATTTAAATCCCATTTCATTAATCTTTTTAATGTAATCAATACTTTTTCTGTTTCCTATCTGCTGTGTATTTATTTTTTAATAATTTCAGTGATTACACATCTGTGAGAGTGCAGGTGTGTGTATATATATTTCCATTTCTGTTCTATTTAAGAACTTATAATCAAATTTATTTTCTATTTATTTTAAAATCTACGTATTTTTATTTCTTAGATATTCACACCTTTCTCATTTCTAAATATATTCACCTTATTACTTTATATATATTTCTCATAATTAAAATATCATAAACATTTTAAACAAATTCTGATATCAGTTTTGTTTTGTTAGCTGTAAATCATGTTGCCTTATTTCCTTAGCTGATTTGTGATTTTTGACTATGAGATCATATTTTTTACAGAATGGAAATGTGGTGAACATATGTTAAAGCTGAGTTACTCTGGACAAGATTTTTTGCTATCATTTGACTATTTGGAGGCACTACAAATCTAGAATCATTTAAATTAAATTCTTTGCTTAAAATTTTTCAAATGACACGGATTGTTCAAATTTAGACTATAGCTTGCATGAGAGCCAGATTGTTAGAAAAGAGAAAAGGGACTTTAGGTGACTATCCTTAACCTTTAGGCAAATTTACATACACGGCTAAATATGTTTTCATATTCCCTAATGATATTTGAAAGGGAGAATTCCCTTCTGATGAGAAAACCACTAGTTTGGGCTGCTGCCTAGGCATTTTACAGCATGAGGATCCTGCTCACACCTAGTCTGGGCATTTAGATAAGGTCCAGAGTTTAGGATTCCTGCTATAAATTCCCACTTTGCTTTTCTCAGGGCACCTTTTTAAAAAAAAAAAAAAAAAAAACTACTTAGTTTTGAGCCTGCAAAAACTTAGTGACCTCTGCCCCAACCGCCTTATAAGTAACAGGCACTTGCTATCCTGGTCTCTCCCCTGCTCCCTGTGATCTGGGACAGAGGATAGTCATTTCTCTACCTCACCGCACCCCTCTCCATACTAGCCTATTTTTAGGATCTTGCGGCTTTCCTTCTTTTTTTGTGAGTGTATTGAGACCAAACTTTCAATCAAAATGACCCCAGGGCTTTCATTTCTCCAAAGTGGGCTCTTGTCTGATGAAGGAGCTACCTGCTGAGTCCACTTAGGCAACTTGTGCTTCCTTATTCAGGAGGCCATAATCTGCATGTTTTTAATTTACAACCACCAGCTATGGGCCCCTTAACACAGTTATGCACTGAGAAATTTAATTTTTTTCCTAGAAAATTGAGTTTATTATAATACCACATGATATATTTCAGTAATAATTTACCATAGGTGATCATTGAAATCCTACAGGGACCATCTGAATAAAAAGGAGGGCTGGAGAGACATGATTAACAGAAAATAGAGGCAATATAATAGTCGGGAAAGTCACAACCCAGTAATTGCCATGTTTTCCTTGAACTTTTGTTTTTTTAAACATGGTGTTGTTAGATTTCCAAATACTATGAAGAAGCTAGAATTCTCTATTTTAAAATACTGAGAGTACATTCAAAATTAAATAATATAACTTGATAAGCAGAAACTATAGTGTAAGGACCTCTAAGAATTTGACTTCATATAAAAATAATGAAAAAAGCTGTCCAAAATTCTCAGAATTAACTTTTTCAGAACTATGAAAACTAACCAAATGATTGAAGCAGCACTTATTTAAAAGATAGATGAATATTGATATTAAAAGAGCTTTTTATGGTATTTTTAACATGTTCTAGTTCAGTTCCCTTCTCTCCAGCCCAGGAATGAACTTGCAAAGTAGTAATCAACATTCCTGGTACTCAAGGGAAGAGAATGGAGCTCAAGCTTTTAAAAAAATTCTAGTTCTGGAAAAAAAAAAATGATATTATTTGAACTGTGTGGTGATACTCTGGAAATAACCCACCTGAAAGTCTTGCTTTTTTTTTTAGTTTTGACTCAAACTCATGAGTACTAAAATCTTCCCCTGAGCTTCACTTGTTGAAAATATTTACAGGCAAGTGTTTTAATGTTGCAAATGCTATAGATGAAGGATAGAAGTTGGCCCAACTACTCAAAAGCAGAAGTAGGCTCCCCACTGAACCGAGAGCTGGACATGGGGATCACAACCTGAACTGAAGGCAAAGACTTAACTCCCTGAGCCACACAGATGCCTTACTCTCTCTTCTTCTTCTTATAAGGCCACAGTCCTATCAAATTAAGGTCCAATCTTTAAGACCTCATTTTAACCTTAATTACCTCCAAAAAACCCTATCTCCAGATACAATCATACAAGCAGTTAGGACTTTAACATATAAGTTTTTTGGAACATAATTCAGTCCATAACAGACATCATAGAACTTATGAAAAGCGCTGACATGTATGTGGAAGTTCAAAATATCATGGATATATGTGGAGATGTGTAGATGCTTAAGGAGGACCTGAGAAAGCACTACCCATTCACTTCCAAATGATCTTGAAACTCTGCATAGGCAGGAATTAAAAGCCATGGCAGAGTGATAATGGCCTTACCAAACATCAAAAATGTGCCACAGCATACACACAGACAGCTCATAAAGATGGAGAGACTAACTGACTTCAGGTATTTAAGGAAATCTCTGTTTAATTGTTAGCTGACCCTCAAGCTAAATATGCAGAAACTTCAGTGGGCACACAGGACAAGGAAAACATATTTTCTAGAATTAGTCCTAAAACATTTATTAAAAAGAAGAATTACAATAAATAGTCACAAAAACAAACATTAGGAAGATA
This sequence comes from Mustela nigripes, assembly GCF_022355385.1. Classification (NCBI taxonomy): domain Eukaryota; kingdom Metazoa; phylum Chordata; class Mammalia; order Carnivora; family Mustelidae; genus Mustela; species Mustela nigripes. The sequence goes on along the minus strand of NC_081569.1, from coordinate 122,916,590 downwards.
GGGTAGAATAAATAGAAACTTTCCAAGAAGCAGGCATGGTGGGATAGCTAGGCAAAAACTTTAGCTAATTATTTAAAATACATTCAAGGAGCTAAAAGCAACCATGTCTAAAGAACTAAATAAAAGTATAAGGCATATAACAATTAAAATAAACATTCACTATAGCAATCAGCAGCAGACATGAGTGTGTGTAAGAAAGCAGCAGCAAACTAGAAGACAAGTCAACTGACAGTTGAGGATATCAATAAGTTGGTGAAAAGTTAGTTCTTTGTAAAGATCCACAAAATTGGCCAACTTTATCTGGACTGACCAAGGGAAAAATCAGAGAAGATTCTAATTGAAAATGCAAGAGAGGGCATCAACACCTATCATATAGAAATTAAAACAACAAGATGACTTTAGCTGTGTAGCATATGCACTTATATGCCAACAAATAAGATGACCTTGTTAAAATGGGCACTTTTCTAGAAAGACACTGACTACCAAAACTGACTCAAGGAGAAATAGAAAATCTGAATAGATTTATAAAAATTAAAGAAACTGCCTTAGTGTTTTACAAAAATCAGAAAAGAAAATCTACACTCCTTCCCCCAAAGTTCAGGAGAGACGGCTTCACTTGTGAATTCTATTAAACATTTAAAGAAGAATTTGCCCAATCCTTTATAAACTCTTTTTAAAAATGGAAGAGAACAATTCCTAATTCATCTTATAAGGCCAGTATAATCATGATACCAAAACTTAAAAAGGATATTACAAGAAAAGAAGCTGCAGAACAATATCACTTATAAATATAAATGCAAAACTTTTTCATGAAATACAAGAAAATTAAATCCAACTGCATATGAAAAGGATTATATACAATGCCAAAATGGGATTTATTCCAGAAATATAAGGGTGGGGCAATGTACAAAAATTAACAAAAAGTCTGCAATAAATTGTACTAATAAGATAAAGAATAAAAACAACTAAAGACATTTGACCATCTCAATAGATGCATAAAACTAATTAAAAAAACAACATCATCATCCTTTCATGATAAAAACATTCAAGCAAACTCAAAATAGAAGTTAAATTCTGCTATGTGATAAAAGGCACCAACAGTAAACCCATAGCTAACATCGTATTTAATGATAAAGACTGAATACTTTCCTCCTAAAATCAGGAACCACAAAAGAATGCCTGCTCTTGTCATTTCTGTTCAAAATTGTACTGGTTGTTCTATCAAGGCAATTAGGGAGGAAATTGAATTAAGACATCCAAATGAGAAATGAAGATGTAGATTATCTCTACTTATAGAGGCAAACCTATGAAGAAAGTCCTAAGGAACACAGACACACACACACACACACACACACACACAAGCATACAAACACACACACATGCACACACACATACACACATACACAAATTAGAGCTGATAAAGGAGTTCAGCTAGATTTCAGGCTACAAGATCAATATACACAAATCTATAGTATTTCACACACTCATAATCAACAACTGAGAATGGAATTAAGAAAATAACTTCACTCAGAATGTTATAAAAAATAATAAAAATACTTAGGAATGAATTTATCCCAAGTGTAAGATGTGTACAGTAAAGCATACAGAAAATTGTTGAAAAAGAAGACCAAAATAAATGAGAAGACATCTTTTATTTTTGGTTTTGAAGATTTAATATAGAACATATGGAAAAATTGTCCAAATTGAGATATATATATATATATATATGTATATACATATATATATATATTCAGCATAATTTCCATCAAAATTCCAATGATTTTTATGGAAAAATATATAAGCTGATCCTAAAACTCATATGGATTAATAAATTTCCCAGAATACCTGGAACAACTTTGAAAAAAAATAAATATAGGAACTCAGAATACCCTACTTCAAAGTTTACCACAAAGTCATGGTAATTAAGATGTGGTAATGCCATAATATGCACACACAGAACAATACCTAGAAATATACACATGTATCTGTGGACATTTGATTTTAGAAAAGTTTGCCAAGAACATTCAATGGGGAAAGAAAAGTCTTTTCAACATTGAATTACTACAAAGGATTACTAGACATCTACCTGTAAAGAATAACTTTGGACCCTTATCCACACAGTATGTACAAATTAACTCAAAATGATGAGGGCTAAATGAAGCAGTTAAAACTATAAAACTCATGGAAGGAAATATAGGGTAAGTCATCTGTGACTTTAGGATAGACAATGGATTTTTAGATATAATACCAAAAGTATAAACAAAATAGAAAGAAATGGTAGGTTGGACTTCAAGGGACAAATGGATAAGGAAGATGTGGTCCATATACACTATGGAGTATAATGCCTCCATCAGAAAGGACAAATACCCAACTTTTGTAGCAACATAGACGGGACTGGAAGAGATGATGCTGAGTGAAATCAGTCAAGCAGAGAGAGTCAATTATCAAATGGTTTCACTTATTTGTGGAGCATAACAAATAGCATGGAGGACGTGGGGAGTTAGAGAGGAGAAGGGAGTTGGGGGAGATTGGAAGGGGAGATGAGCCATGAGAGACTATGGACTCTGAAAAACAATCTGAGGGTTTTGAGGGGGGAAGGGGTGGGAGGTCAGGGTACCAGGTGGTAGGTATTATAGAGGGCACGATTGCATGGAGCACTGGGTGTGGTGCAAAAATAATGAATACTGTTATGCTGAAAATAAATTAAAAAAAAAAATAAATAAATAAATAAAATCTTTAAAAAAAATTGTAAAAAAAAATCTAAAAATCATGTGTCTTAGGGTGCCTGGGTGGCTCAGTTGGTTAAGCCTCTGCCTTCATCTTAGACCATGACCCCAGGCCCTGGGATTGAGCCCCATGTCAGCTCCCTGTTCAGTGGGGTGTCAGCTTCTCCCTCTCCTCTGCCTACTGTTCCACCTGCTTATGCTCATGGACTCAATCTCTTTCTCTCAAATAAATAAATAAATAAAATCTTAAAAAAAAAATCATGTATCTGATAGGCATTTAGGATTTGGGATATATAACGAATCCTTAGACTTCAACCATAGAAATCCAACCTAAAATGGATTTTAAAAAGTATTTGAAGAGTTATTTCCACAAAGAAATATATGAATGATCAATAAGTACATGAAAAGATGCTTAAAATCATTAACCGTTAGTGAAATGTAAATCAAAGTCACAATGAGATACCACTTCACATCTGCTAGGATAACTATAATTAATGAAGCAAGATAACAAGCGGTGAGGATGTGGAATAATTGGAATCCTTATACATTGTTGCTAAGAATGTAAAATGGTGCAATCTCTGTTGAAAACAGTTTGGTAGTTCCCCAGTTAAATGTAGAGTTACCATATCATCCAGATATTACTCTCCTATTTATATACCTAAGATAATGAAAAATGTATGTTCACACAAAACTTGTACAGGAATTTTCACAGCAGCATTTTTCATAATAGCAAAAGAGTGAAAACAGCCAGTATCCATCAACTGATGAATGGATTTAAAAAAAATGTGGTGTATCTATGAATAAATGGTATATTATTTAGCCGTAAAAGGAATGAAGTACTGAAACATGTTACTCTAATAAAAGATCTAGGTACAGCAGTGTGATGTTTAGGCAGTGAAGTTTAAAATATAAGGGTATATTGGGCATAGAACATCTTCAGTATTCATTATTTAAATTTACTCTTTAACAAACCTGGGGTATTGCTATTGTTTTTACTTTATTTCCACAAGTAAGGAATCAGTCTTTTTTTTTTTTTTTTCCTGTCACTCTTCATCTTATGTCCTGTCCTTTTGCCCACAAATGCATAATGATATTTAACAAACATTTATATTTTAAAAAAATATTTTATTTTAGAGAGAGAGTGTGCAGCAGGGAGGGGCAGAGGCAGAGGGACAGAAAGTCTTAAGCAGACTCTTGGCTAGTGCCCAGCCCCATGTGGGACTCAATCTCAGGACCCTGAGATCACAGTCTGAGGGGAAATCAAGATTTGGACACCTCACCGACTGTGCCACCCAGGAACCCCTACATATTTTTTATCTGTTAATTGCTGTTTCCTCTATTCTGTGTCAGGTCAATTACTACTTATCTTAAAAATGGACTAGTATGTCATTCTTCTCTGGAGTATGTATTTACTTTCATAGATACATTTGATCTTTAATCTAGCTTTAACAACACTCAATTCATGGATTAAAAAAAATACTTAATACATCATTATTATTACAGACGTATGCAACTTTTTTATCCAGTGAGTTCTTGAATGTAGGGATCTATTCTTTCTTCCTTTTCTGCCTTCTCCCTTTTTGCTTTATTTTTTTAACATTTATGATACATTTATTGTATCTCATCAATAAATAATAGCTCTTGACCCAAAGTAGATATCTACAAAATATATTGAATGCACTTTTTATTTTTTTAAATTTTTGTTTTTTAGAAGATTTTTGATAGAGAGAGCAACAGAGCACAGCAGGAGCTCTATGCTGGGCTTGACCCCAAGACTCCGCGATCATGACCTGAGCCAATGGCCGAGACTTAACCGACTGAGACACACAGGCACCCTTGAAGACATTTTAAAAAATATTATTTGATGAGAATTTATTTCTTGTCCAAAGTCACAAGGCAAATATGTAAAATTGAGATTGAGTCAAATCTTCTATATTTGAGTATCATATTAATTTATAGCATTTACTACAATTCAGTGATTTCTCTAACATTTATATAGATGTATAAGCATAAACACTACTCAGAATAATAGTAGGTTGCTATTTTAATAAAATATCAGGGGACATCTGGATGGTTCAGTTGGTTAAGCTGCTGCCTTCGGCTCAGGTCATGATCCCAGGGTCCTAGGATGGAGTCCCACATCGGGCTCTTTGCTCAGCTGGGAGCCTGCTTCTCTCTCTCCCTCTGCCTGCTGCTCCTTTTCTTGTGTTCTCTCTCTGTGTCAAGAAAATAAATAAAATCTTTAAAAATTTTTTAAAAAATATCAGAATATATATGTTCATGTATATCTGTAAAAGATAAATATACACACAGGCACGCATACGTGCATGGGTTGTGTTCTTATAAGTTTATATATTTGCACATATGCTCTTTGTTTTATATCATTCAAGTTAGATTACATACTTCAGATCTGGAAGTAGGATAAAATAGTGAATTTTCTTTTGTACAATCCAATTAATATGCAGTGTGGTCTTGAGATATAAGAAGAGTATCCTTTTTTAATCCTTTGCTTCCTTTGGTAGTTTCTCTCAATCTCAAGTTCAGGGCAATAATTGTGGACAGCAGTGTGTTGGGAGATTTACAGCTTACCCACCTTCATCAGCCTCAAGATAATATACACACAGATAATGTGTGATGATAATTGTTCTTTGATATTTCTAAGAACATTCAATGTTTAAACTATTATTTTTATAATGTCTACTATTAATTTTCATAAATACTTATTAAATGTCTACTTTTTGATGGAGAGCCTATCTAGGGTCCTGCATAATTAAATTTCAAGAGGACAAGAGAACTTTCTAGAACCTTTAAAGGAGAATCCATTCCTTGCCTTTTATAGCTTGTGTGAGCCATCTGTATTCTTTGATTTAGGGCCCCTTTCTCCTTATTCAATGCATAAGTCTCTCCTTCTGACTCTGACTCTCCTATCTCTCTCATAAAGACCTATAGAACAATCCAGGATAATCTCACTATATCAAGATCCTTAAATTAATTATATTTGTAATAACTCTTTGCTGTACAAGGTAATATATTCACAGGTTAAGAGATTACAATATTGACATTGTGAGGAGCTATTACTCCCTTCTTCATGACTCATTTAGTCATTTTCTTCAAGAGGCTGAACAAATAGTTACTAAGAGTACCAATACTCACAAATTCCTTTTCTTAATACCATAGAAAAGATTTTCTTTCTTTAGTTCCCTCTAAAGGAAGGACTCGATTTCCTAAAACTTGAGTCACTTGCTCCTCAAATACGAGGCTGCTGTTTTCAGAATAAAGAAGACATTCACCACATAAACAGGTGTCATTCTCTACATCACCATGAGTGGAACATCATACTAGATCTTACTGGGAATAAATCAGTCAAAACCTGTAAATACTGCCTTCCAGATAAGGGCAACACAGTTTTTAAAGGAAAACTTCTGGATATTAAACTAATATAAATCTGATTTTACTACAAGCACAACATTAAAGAAATGTATCTTTCAATTACAATTGAGCCAACCATATGAATTATATAAATATAATCTATCTCATTAAATATATCAATGCTGTGTTATAGATATTCTATTATTTATTTGGCAGAGGAAGCATTTGAGATACAGAGATGTAAAAATACTCATTTGCCAAATCTAATAAATCATGAAACTAAGATTTTAACACAACTGTATACATCTCCAGAATGTCAAGTAACCTTAGTGTGCCACATGTTCTAACATACTACTGAGAGATAATATCTATTGGGTGATCGCCAGTGTAATTTGAACTTTATCTAAAAATAAATTTGCGGCAGGAATGGAACTTGGGTTATATTCCCAAATTTTGAATGTCTTGATTTTTTTTTTTGAAAAATAAAGTAAATAAATGGCTCTCTAGACTTATTTTGCAGATCTAATGAGATAAATGAACTTTATGTGAAACACAAAGTACATATACCTTTTTTTTTTCCTCCTTTATAATCAGAAATACCACTGAGATCACAGATTGAATACCAACCACAATGAAGGCCAATTTTAGGTCCTAATCATGCTGTAAAATAAAGTCTATCTCTACATGAATTATTATTAAGTAGTCTTTATCACACACCTCAAGCAGGCTTATATTTTTAAAAATGTTATGCCAACTTGTGATTGAGCATACGAGTGCACAAAACCAGCTTACTCACTGGGTATTTTGGTCCACAAAATAGCCTTTCCAATCTTTGGAACAGAACTTTTGCCTGCAGCTGTCTTTAATAATAAATTAAGCATTAAATGCATGAGCATAGCACAAGCACATTAGTATTTTTTAACTGCCCTGAATTCCATATCCTTATGTACTTACAGTCGCTTCTTGTCAAAGGGATATAATTTATTTAAATGCAGAAGTTCTTATTCTCTTTGTTGTGTGTATGCATCCACATGGAAAATGTTTTGTTACCTTATTTTTAATTGGTAGTATCTCAATAGCTAATACTTTTATACTTTCTTCATCCTCAACTTGTAGGAGCTTCTTAAACTGTTAAAAATAGAAAGAAATATATATCTGGTAGTTAAATCTAAGCAGTCATAGCTCTGTGGACAGTGGCATAGTTAAAAGTGTATGGCATGAAAAGTGACTTAAGTAGCATCATGAACTTTTTCAAATTTAATAGGGGATCTTTTCTTTTTTCCTTCAAGTCATGCTCAATACACTAGGTGTTATTCACTAAAATCTCCATTAGATGCAGAGGCTGAGTACTGTGGGACTCTCTAGATCAATTATGGGTAGGTCGAGCACTGAGCAAGCATCAATAAAGTAATCAAAGCTGAAATATATTCCACGTACAGCTTTTTGTTTCCAACACTCTAAGAAGTAATTGTAATTGTTATTCCCTTCAGCTCTGCTGCTTGGAAGACTGTCAGAAGATCTGAGCTTCAGGAGGAAATGTTCTCCTCATTGGATGAATTGGGAAGTGGTTGCTTGAGACTTAGAGGAGCAAGACTTGGGAAATCTGATTAATTCTGTACTTGAAATACACTAATATTCAAAAGTTTTACTGTTAACCTCTCTGAAGAAGGTCACAAGATTTGTAGTCATCTGAGTCTAATTTTATTTTCTTTTTGCTTTGAAGATTTTATCCATTTATTTGAGAGAGAGAGATGGAGATAACAAGAGAGACAACTGTTTATGAATGGCAAATTTGCTTTATGAAAGTTCCTTTTGAAATAAGTTACTTTTTTAACTGAAATGGCAGGCATTGCACAGTGCTTAAGAATGTGAGCTTTGCCTTCCTGAGTTCAAATCCCACCTCTTGGGCCCCTGGGAGGCTCTGTCCGTTAACTGTCATCAGCCTTCGGCCCAAGTCATGATCCTGTGGTCCTGATTGAGTCCTGCACTGGGTTCCTGCTCACTGGGGAGCTTTTTTCCCTCTCTCTCTGCTCCTACCCCAAACTCATACTCATTCTCTCTCCCTCAAAAATAAATAAACAAAATCTTAAAAGAAATTCCACCTCTTGTTCTTTCTAGCTATGCTATTGTGAGCAATGCATGCAAGCTCCCTGAGCCTCATTTGTCTCATCTGAAACCTGGATAATAATTTTATGTGTGTCACATGGTCACTATGAACATTGAATGAGTAAAAGTCATGTCTTTGTATTTGTTAAAGTACTGAAATAAAGATTTTGGTGTTTCACTTTTAGTACAATTGTCGTGTAAGTGTGTTATTTATGCCAAAATAATTAATCTTCTAAAGGGAAATAAAAAGCTGTACCCATTATACCTAAAATTAATGCCAGGAATAGAACAGACTGTGGAATAATGAAAATTTGTAGATGTCTACCATTTTTCATTGAAAGAAAGCAAATTCAGCAAAAAAGGAAAAAAGAATGTTGAAAATTGTCACAGATGCATAACATAATTTGCAGCAAATTGCAGAAGTCAGAGAAAGAAATATTATATAGAACTTCATTTTTAGAGAAAATTCATTTCCTGTAGGTAAAACAAAGTTCCATTAATCAAAGTTTTGGTCAAAAAAGAAAAGCTGTAAAAGAATGGAAACTTAATAAGGATATGCAAACAGGGCAGAGAAAGATTAATAAAGGGATAATTATGCCAAGAGTAAACTTTATAGGGGGTTCTTTAAAGCTAAAGTCATAAAATGCAGTAAGGCAAGAATGACAAAGGGCAACTCATCTAGGCATGTTTGTCACAAAAGTAAGACAAGAGACCATCCTCACCTGTTCCTGGCTGGAGAATTACTATCAATTTTTTATGATGTCATATCAATGGCACAAACTAAATTTACTGACATTTTGTATTTTTAGTTTTTACATACATTTTGAATAAATAGTCTGTAAATAAATCTATCCAATGTATATTCTGATTCTGGCAAGTAGATTTTATTGGATTCTCAGTCAACTAATGGAATTTATCCCTGAAATCATGTTGTTCAATGGATTAGCCCATGCTTAATTTTCCTTAGATTTCTCTTTCAGGCATGAACATTTTACTCAAGGTCCTTGCACCCGAAATGAGACTACGAATTTGGCAGTGTGCTTGATTTGAGTAGATATCATGATTAGTCACTTTTTCGATGACTACATTTGATTTAATTACCTATTAAATGATTATATTCAATAGACAAAATGATTGAAAAATCAGGATCCTCTGAGTCAGATTTTCTTTTTTTCTTTAAAGATTTTATCCATTTACTTGAGAGAGAGAGAAGAGATAGCAAGAAAGAGGAGCTGGCAGGGGAGGCAGAAGCAGGCTCCACAGTGAGCCAGGAGCCATATGTGGGACTTGCTCCCAGGACTCTGGGATCATGACCTGAGCCAAAAGCAGACACCAACCAACTGAGCCATCCAGGCACCTCTACATTTTCTTTTTCTTTTGAGTGAAGAGATATCCTTAGTGTTTTACTATGAAGATTAAACAGTTATAAAATAATAAACTTCAAAAGTATACGTGTTTCTGGTGAAAAATAAGGCAAACATCAATCCATTTGACATTACCAAGGGACAAAGATGATGAGCAGGAAGAGGGTATTTACCCTAATTTTAAAGAAGCTTCAGATTTTGAAATTTTTAAAGCTTACTTTATGCTGGTGTAATGTATCATAAAAATATAACTAACAAATCTCAGTAAGCATGACCTTTTTTAAGGATTTGTAAATATCACTCTATTTTTCTCTGTCACTCCTCTCTAATTTGGAAAGATAAATAGAGTACAAATATTGTGCAGATGTTGAATCAACTAGTCATTAGTATTTAGAATCCCAGTGGTTTTTCCCCTTGAATAGCTAACACTTCCCAATAATTTTACACACCATCAGATAAATCCTTCCAAATGTAGTAAAACTACATTTATTTTTTTTAATTTGTATAATGAGATTTTCATTTTAAATGTTAAATCTGCCTGTATATAAAACACAGCATATGTAATTGGCTTAATTATCTATGTAAGACCGCGGAAACAATTTTCTGAAATACAGAGTAATGGGCACAATGTGTACATATTTGTACATACTATTAAAAGGTTGCCATTCATATTTCTTTTTTTGTGTGTTTATATTTATTTTCCTTTAAATGCTATAATTCCAATGTAAAGTGTGGGAAGTTCTTTTTTGACCTATATAGATATTAGAATTCTAAAATTTCCTGTGAATAAATATTTTTAAAAATATGGCAAATTTTAGTGGATTATTCAAATCTGGTCTACTCAACGTAATGATTTTGCAGTTTGCAATATATACTATGAAGATGCAATGAAGTGTTTTCCAGATAAACATTTATGAAGACATTATAGAAATAGATGGATAGACACAGATGGACAAACAGATAGATGTCTTGTGGTAGTAAACTATTCTTGTATTCTGTAAATAGTCACATATTTAAAGAAAGCAAATCTAAAAATAATTCCAAAAAGGAGAGACAGAATGTTTTGAATGAAAAAAAGAGCCTTACCAGTGGGAAAAATGGATAACCTGTGAAGGGATCAATTAGAGTCAACATTTGTTGAGCATCCATTAGGTGAGTATTTCTTCCAGGAAATTGTATGCTTATTGGAGATTTTGCTACTTGTATATTCAGGTGCATAACTTCTTAACTCTTTTTTTAAATAGTCTCATTAATTTGCAGACGTTAACAGGTAGATTAAAAATGCTAAACCTAATTCATTCATTAATTTATTTATTTCCAGACTCCTACCAGGAGATGACATTGTGTTATACAGTGAGTGAACAAGGGAAGCATTTCTTGTTCCATTGAACTTAACATCTAATAGGGAATATTATTGTGAGTTTCTATACATGTATTCATTTATTTATTCATATAACAAATTTTTGTTAATAATTGAAGAAAAGAGACTTTTAATGTTGATATAACTAAAAGTGCTTTAAAGTATTTTCAATATGGACACTAATTACAAATCCTCACATTTGAAATAGGAACTGTGTGCAACTGTGGTGACACACACACACATATATATGCATATATATATATATATATATATATACACACATATATAATATGTTATTAAAGATCTTTTTCATTATTCTTGAAGATATTTATTCTCTGGAGTTCATAATGGGATTTTATGCACACTTAAATGGTACTTCACCATAGGATGGGAACAGTAACTTGGGAAGACAGTCTCAGGTTGTTCCTCATCTATTTATATGAACAGAAGGTAGAAAGCAGTGTGCAGTCTATATGTTTTGCTGCATTTACCATGAAATTTGATTGTCAGGGTGCCTGGTAGGCTTGGTTGGTAGAGCATGCAACTATTGATCTCAGAGTTCTAAGTTTGAGCCCCATGCTGGGTGCAGAGATTATTTAGAAATAAAATCTTTAAAAAAAATTCTGATTGTCACTTCACTGAGAAAAGTGATATAGAAAATACATATTAGGGGTGCCTGGGTAGCTCAGTCAGTTAAGCAGCCACCTTTGGCTCAGGTCATGATATTGGGGTCCTGGATGGAGTTCTGTGTAGGGTTTTCTGTTCTCCAGTGAGTCTGCTTCTCCCTCTGCCTCTGCCCCCCCACCCTACTCTTTCTCTGTCTCTCTCTCTTTTTCAAATAAATAAATAAAATCTTTAAAAAGTACATGTTAAATTGTGTGTATTAAATTTGAAAGGACCAAAGGTGATTCACTCAACGTGTGGCATTAACATAAATCCCAAGCCATGCATCGATGGCTCCTATACCACATCAAGAATAATAACAAATCAGCTGTATGCTGATGTTAGTAAATAATACTGGAAATGGAAATACAAATGAATAAAATATAAGTGAATAAAAATAATATATTTAGTTTCCCGAGTTTTTAAAAGAAATTAATTTTGCTTCAAGAAGTATGTCATCTGTATGGAAAGCAGTTCTTTGACTGCAAATCTGTTTATTTATTCTGTAAGGAGAATTTTTTGAGTGTATTAAATATGTCTCAATATGATTAGTTATTTTTCAACTAAATAGATAAATTTTTTAACATCTAAAAAATTGATTAATAGAAAACTGATGGAATGCATGACTAACCACATAATGAGGTCATTCAAAATATATATTGTGTTGATACTATTTATTGATTAAATATTTTTTGGATAAATTATCATAAGTTGAAATCGCATTATTGCCATAAGTAACAGTAGTTGTCACTTCTTTTCTTGCCACCTCACTTGATTGGTTTAAAATGGTTAACCCTTGTATATAAGGTGATAGAAGTGTATGGACAGTTATTGTCTATTTTTACTTTTTATTACTTTGATGATTTATAGTTGACATACTGTGTTGTATTTGTTTCAGGGATATGACATAATAAATCAACAATTCTATACATTATGCAATGCTCACCGTAAGTGTAGTACCATCTGCCACCACACAAAGTAACTATAATGTTATTGACTGTATTCCCTCTTCTCTACTTTTCATCCCTGTGACATTTATGTTATAACTGGAAGTTTATAATTCTTAATTCCCTTCAAGTATTCTCCCAACCACCTTTCTTCTGGCAACCATCAGTTTGTTCTCTGTATGTAGGAGTCTGTTTCTGTTTTTTGTTTATTTGTTCATTTATTTTGTTTTTTAGATTTCACGTACTAATGATATTTGTCTTTTTCTGTCTGACAGTTCACGTAACATGATACTTCTGAGTCCATCCATGTTGTCACAAAGGTAAGATCCTGGTTTTTTTAAGGGCAAAATGGAAAAATGGAGGTTCCTTAAAAAATTAAAGGTAGAAATTTCATATGATCAAAGAAAAAGAAAACACTAATTTGAAAAGATACATGCATCCCTATATTTAATGTGGTTTTTTTAGTATACATGCAAATTAATATGTAAGTTAGCATATGTGTATGTATGCATAATTATGCCTTTATTCCCATTTTTATGTAAATACATGTATATTTTTATGTGTGTGCATGACATTGTAAAAATAACAGATTCACAATTATAAAAACAAAATTTTATTTGAAATAATGATAGTTTTATTTGCATTGATTACAAGGTGTCTGTAACAATTGCTAACAAGAGCAAATCTATAGACAATGTGAGAATATCAATATGCTTTTTAGTCACAAATAATGAAGATGTATATCCAGGTCCATTGAGTTTCTGAAAATTATTTCTCATCTCTCAGAGTGATTACAGCTACGTTAAAATCAGTTTTGGTTGATTAGATAGAAATGACAACATCAATTGAGAAAAAAATAAATTAAAAGATTCCCTCATATACTGCATTTTGCTCTGATATAAACTGTATTTTTCAAAGATTTTATATATATATGCCTGTACATATATATATATAATTTTATATATACAATATATATATGTCTGTACATATACATATGTCTGTACATATATATATATACAATATATATATGTCTGTACATATATATATATAAAATGATATATAAATAGATATATAATGATATCCATCTTTGTATCTATTTATCTATCACCTGGCTCTCTCTATTTAGGTCTTATAGTTATTGTAATTTTTTTTGCACTTTTTTTCCTAGTGGAGTTGTCAGTATGATATCCTCAAAGTGAAGTGGAACCTTTAGAAAATACTTAGATAATGCAAGCAACAACATGAAAAATTTTTAGCTAATTAAGGAAGAGAGACACATAGGAAAATTTATGTGTTCAGAATCACTGACTTCCCAGTTTGATTTCTTTTTCTCATGACTCAGTAATTAGCAGCCATAGGCAATGACGTTTATGTACAAAGATAGGATGAGAAAGCTGTTATTTTATTCCTGAAATTACAGTGATATCTCTAATTTTAAACTACCTTGATAAAAGATATGTAACAGCAACCATTTTAGTTATTAATCCCTTATTATTTTTTTTACTTCTGATTTTATTGTAATGAATTTTTAAGTTGATATTTATACAATTATGAGTGAATACTTTTAAGAAGATTAGCTTTAAATAAACTCTTCTGAGACATACTATTAATTTGAAAATAAATTAAAACATAATATGAAAACACATAAACCATAGATGTGCATTTTTTCCACCCACTTCTACAAAACTGACATTTACAATTCTCAAGGAATAATTAGGTTATTTTACAATTTTACCAGAACTTTTCTACGGATTCAACTTTTAGGAGCATAGTTTTGAAATGTCTTGATTGTATAAATTCATATTACATTGCCATCAGGAAATAAGTTTGGACTATTTAGAAGCTCTGTTCTCATCTAAATTACCCCTGCTTCTCTTACTTTTCTGTTGAAGTAACTTATTAGTGTAAACTCTTTTTATATGAAACTAGACATGAATAGAAGAATTGTTTTCTTTATTCCGTATGTGCTCCCTTTTAGAGGTGATAGGATTTCCTACAAACTGAGTTTTAAATCAGATCACCTTAAGGCAGAATGCTGAATGTACACCGGTTGCTATCTCTGTTTAGACATTTACTGAATCCATTACCTAAGGGGATGCAGGAAATGGGCAGTGAAGAATAGGCCTCATTTAACATTATAGATTTAGAATAGGTCTATTAGAGATGCTACATATAAAGAATATGTGGAGGAATTTTGTACTTGAAACATTTTGGGAAAAAAATAGTCTATACCAAACTTTCTGTGATGAACAAAATAAATGGGGGAACAGAAGGAGGGAATATTAGATTCTTTCATGAACCCAATAATGGGAAAAAAGAGGATGCTGCATTTTGTCCCTTTTTCTTTGGTGGGTTTTCATTAGAATTGTGGGTTTTTTCTTTCAAATATTGATTTGTTTAAAATTCTTTAACTACCTGTGTGTTATTAAAGGATTATAGTAGTGCCTTTCCTCCTATAGAAGTTCTGTTAATAAAAGTAGCTAGAAGTTTTGCTTGTTCTACTCGTGATAATTGTGCCTGAAATTTAGAGAGCATTTAGTATATTTTATTTGCAATATTCTTGATTGTGGAAGTTTTCAAATTTTGAAATATTTGAAATGTTTTCTATTTTTATGAACATTCGTGCTACCTATGACCAGGAGTAATTTTAAGACACAGATGAATCCACTGGTTGTTTTTCTCAGCGTCACAACTCCATGATATTATGAGCATGTAAAAGTCTATTTTTGAAGAATTATTATTCAGCACATACTTGAACATTCTCATGTGCCCCCTCCCAATTTCAAATCAGTCACTTTGTGGGACTCATTGGGACTGCTAAAACTTCCCAGCAGGTCCATCAAAGTGTCCTAAGACTAAAAAGAGGACCTATACTGACTTCTGTAAGGTAAGCAGGGTTTCAGTTGCTTATAGTTCATGGATATTTTCATGTTAAATTTCTTCTTGTTTGGTGAATATCAGAGAATTTAGGGCTTGTCCAGGTAACTAACAAGATTCTGATGTATTTTGTAGGGAAACTATCAACTCTACATGTAAAGCTCTCCGTTGCCCACACATGGGCTAATTCTCCTTACAGCAAAATCAAGTCTGAGTGAAAGCCGATGATAACTGAATAAGAATACCATCCTCTTACCTTAAGGATCTCAAGCGGGATCTGTGGCACTTCATCCAACAAAAATAAATACCTGCATAGTAAACACTTGTTTCACAAATGTTTCTCTTTGTAGATAAATTAATAGAAAGTTTCTCTGTTGTTGTTTTAAAAGATTTTATTTATTGGGTGCCTGGGTGTCTCAGTGGGTTAAGCCTCTGCCTTCAGCTCAGGTCATGATCTCAGGGTCCTCAGGACTCAGATTGAGTCCCGCATAGTGCTCTCTGCTCAGCAGGAAGTCTGCTTCCCCCTCCTATCTCTGCCTGCCTCTCTGCCTACTTGTGATCTCTCTCTCTGTGTCAAATAAATAAATAAAATCTTTTAAAAATTATTTATTTATTTATTTGACAGAGAGAGAGATCACAAGTAGGCAGAGAGGCAGGCAGAGAGAAGGGGGGAAGCAGGTTCCTCATTGAGCAGAGAGCCTGATGTGGGCCAGATCCCAGGACCCTGAGATCATGACTTGAGCAGAAGGCAGAGGCTTAACCCTTTGAGCCTCCCAGGTGCCCCGCTCTGTTGTGTTAGATAGTTACATTTCTCTGTTTATTTCCCAGTTCTGCTTTAATTTCCAGGAGACATTTAGCAAATAAGAGCCAGACTGCTAACACTTATTACTTATGTACTTTTTTGATTGTTTAAGCTCCATTTTTATTTTTAATTATTTTGTTTCAGATTATATTTGTCTAAGCTCTCTCGAATCTTTTGGGTGTAAATTTTTTTTATGTATACATATGCACGTGTGGTACTCTCTGAAACAATCAATATGTGGTAATAATACACTCAATGTTGAAGGAAAATAAACCTACTGAGAAGAACTCTTTTCTCCATATCTTTGAAAATGGATAGATTAATCACTCTAAGAATGAAAGTCATAGGGGAGGAAGGAGTAGTTTAGAAAGTAAGATGGGAGATGACAGGAAATCATTAGAAAAATCAATATGTTTAAGTGATGAAAGATCAAAGCATCATATTTCTAAGAAATGTACAAATATCAAATAGAGAAGTTTCATTTTCAAAAAGCAGTGTTATTCTACTCTAGGGGAACCACAGGATCAGGGTATAAAACATGGCAATAAGCGACCTACAGTACAATTTAGTGCTTTGCAGAGAGTGGAAACAGTGCCGAGTTCCAGGAAAGAAGGAAAATTGTGATGGATTGCTCCATTTGAGAGTCCTGTTAATAGCTGTTCATTTTAAAATCTGTATCTATATGTGTGTTTGTTCATGTGTTGTATACATTTATGCATGTGCTTCTGCAGGAGAAAGTGAAAGATAGAAAGATCTGAATATGTGAGTTTATACAGCTGTACCAATTTTTAAAAATAAAGTTTAATACATAAGTAAATAATACATATATTCTAAACCAGTGATTCCAATCCTAGGAACTTATCCAAGAGAAATTAATAAAGATGTCCACAAAGTAATACATACAGTAATCTTTATAACAGTTTCCTTATAATAACTCTAACCTAGAAACAGCCAAAGTATCCACCAACACAAAAATGGATAAGCAAATTGTATTTATTAGTAGAAATATTAATTCCATATATTTTAAATTTATGCATTTCACTGTATGTTACCTAAAAAACTATGAACAAATATTAAATTCTAGATAATAATATGAGTGCTCAGGCAGTTTTGGAGTGAGGCATCTAGTTGTCTGAAACTTAATAAGGCATATTAATAATGGCTACATAGAAGGGTTTGTGTGCAATAAAAAATATATGAAAAAATGCTAATAATTATGGAATTTAAGTTGTTGGAATGTGTCTATTTACTGGGCAGTTATTTCAACTTTTATTTATGTTTAAAATATTAATGGTAAAATGTGGGGGATAAATTAAAAGAAAATAACTCAAAAGAAATAAGATCACTTATTCTTATATCTACATCTATATTTATATTTGTACACATCCAATACATCTATTAATAAGGGGCAATTTTAGAATTTTTTTACAAATTAATATATAAGAAAAATATATAATATATATTATATTATATATAATATTATATATATTTATATTCTTATAATATATAAGAAAAAATATAAAGGCAATAAAACTTATTAAACTTTAGAAAAAATATATTTAGGGCTGATGTGCATTGTTATGCAATTTTCTTTGAAATGCTTGAGGCGGTACCTTCTATGTGCTGATCATCTCTACTGGTTACCTGAAGTGGACCCTTCTATGCATGGGTCTCTTTTACTAGTTATCTCAAGTGGGGACTTTAGGGAAGGCCACACACTTTAGTGTGTGCCATTTTAAGGAAGATCAGAGTAAGCCTTCCGGCATTCTGGTCAAGGCATACATTAGCTCCATGGGTCCTGGATCACATAGGCCTGAGGGAGGTCATTGTGTGGGCATGAGCAAGATGGATGTCCAAAGGTGGAGCCAATGTTGTCAACACTTCCACTCCATGGGGCCCATGAAGTATTTACCAAAATGGAAATATGCTGGAAATGAAGCAAGAATATATTACTTTACCAGTGTGAAATTAAGATGCATAGCATTAAAAGGTAATTAGAAGATATCAAATATTTGGAAATTAAGTAGAATATTTCTATATAGCCAAGGGCTTAAACACACATAAAATGAAAATTATCAATTGATTTGTACTCAGAGAAACTTAAAATATGACATTATACACTGGTTATGAAGACTTTGCTATATTTAGAGGAATATTTTGTAGCCACACACACACACACACATATACTGTTTTAATATAAGTAAACAATGTATATGAAGTCAGATATATGTATATATATAAAGTAAAGAAAATAATTATATCACTATTTTATCATCATTCATTGTAAAAGAACAATGATTTAAGTGAAAAATAATGGAATCAAGGAAATAAATGGAGAAGGTATGTTTATCAGAAGCAAGCATATGGATGGCATGATGGAGGGTCAGTGATGTTCATTTTTTGATCTTGCTTGTTTTTAAATGTATAGTCACTTTATTTTCAAATAATTCACTTAGCTGTGTTGTTTTGATTTATGTAATTATCTGACAGAATGCTACATTATATGAAATAATCCAAACTGCCATTTTGATGTTTTTCCTTCAATAATTCCTTCAATAATTCTTTAAACTTCTCCCCATTCTAGATTGATGAGATCTAAAGGAAAAGCACATCTCAAGGGTGGTGACATGGGATTCGGGTTAAGACTGGCACTGTGCCAGGTTGCCTCTTAGTCACAAGCACAGAAGGTGGAAAAAAAGGAGGGGCGGCAATCATGAGAAACAGGTTTTTTACCTGCTGCTATGTAAAGGCAAGAAAGAAACCCCAAACATGGTGCAGTCCAGCCAGGGAAACAATGGGATCCAAATCAGGATGGAGACAGAAAAACAGGACCAAAGGATTTTTTTTTTTTAACTACAAAACCAGAATATGAGAAAATATGTTATTCTATGGCTTGGTCTCAAGCTTGGAGATATAGGGATAACACTAGGCGCTCATGAAGCAAAAATATTTGTGTTTACCTTGCAGAGTTTCAACTGTTCTGTTCTTGTGGTGGCTTTAATTTTATTGGCTATTACCTGTCAAGTCATGAGTAATCTGGAACTCTGGTCGTCTATTTTATCTCTTCTCTCCTATTCCACCCTCTCCTCTAAGAAGTATCTTTCCTTATGCTTAGAAGAATGTGTACCACATCACTTCATGGCTAATAATCTTTGGTATGGCTTCATAGAAACTCATTGTATCCATTTTTCTAGGATGAACATTGGAACAATATTGGCTAAAATATACACATAACAAGTTAGATGATTCAGAATACACTTGAACTCCATCACCACCATCACCGCCACCATCATCATTTTTATCTCAAAGACTAACATAGCCCTGTTTATAAACCAAAGTCTGCTCTGAATGCCCAATCAATCCTCCCCATTTATACATGAAGACACTTAGGCAGGAAATGTTACATTTTCCCAGCAACAGAGCTAATAAATGGTGACCTAATTTGAAACAAGGTAGTCTAGCTTAAAAATATGTTCCCAGCTACTACATTATATTGCTTCTTACAGATGTAGAATACACAAATATGCCAAATATATGCATTGTTTTACATCAACTGCTAACTTTTTTTTCCAGTTAGTCTCCTTGAGTTTGTTAATCTAATCATCCTAATTTTTACTTTATTAATTAAAAAGAGAATCTTTGGGGCACCTGAGTGGCTCAGTGGGTTAAAGCCTCTGCCTTCGGCTTGGGTCATGATATCGGGGTTCTGGGATCGAGCCCCGCGTTGGGCTCTCTGCTCAGTGGGGAGTCTGCTTCTCCTTCTTCTCTTCTGCCTGCCTCTCTGCCTGCTTGTGATCTGTCTGTCAAGTAAATAAATTTAAAAAATCTTTAAAAAAAAAGTATCTTTGACTTTACTGCATTAGTTTTATTTTTTTTTTAAATTAGAGAAAGTTAATCAGAAAGTGACTAAATATTTACTGACGAGCTCTTTGCCTTTTACTCATTAATCACATGGCAGTATGCAGCTAGAAAGGCAAATGCCTGCATTCAAACACCCGGACTTTCCAGTCTTAAGGATCTTTCAAGTTACACAAATGTCCATTAACTCTGGTTTCCCCATGTGAAGAATTAATATCATAATCCCTGTTCTGGAGGAAAGTAATAAAAAATAACACAGGTAAACACATAAAAGTCTTCATACAGTGCTTAAGAGAGAAACACTGGAAAAGATACACTGAAAGATAAAAAGATACACTGAAGCATATTAAACATTTTAAATTTATTTGATTAAGAATGAATTCTAATTGGGCATCATCCAGTCTAGCAGACAGAAAGGAACTTGGAAGAGCTGTACCAAATGAAAGACTTTTATGTTTCTCCTCTTTCTTATTCTGAAACCGTTTATTTTACTTTCCTTACCTGCTTTTCATGCACAGTAGTGTCCTTTCATCCTTATTATTTCTAAGTAGTCTTAATTACAGATATTGATTAGAATCCTTAACTCTTAGAATTCTAATTCTTGTGAATACTGAGAAGGAAACAACTGTGAACTTTGTTACAAATTGGCAAATTTATACATGTTTCATAATTTTTAGAAGCATATAAACTTCTTCAAAGTCAATTTTAAAAAAGCAAAACACGCTTATTAATAGATCCAAGTATCCTTGTTCTTCTGTAAATGTAAACCTAAGGTGAATAAACCTATGTTCAATAGTTAATGTTTCAGCATTTTATTTGGATATTTGATGAATATCTAGATCATTTAATTCATCTCAGTGTTATTTGAAGGTTTCAAGTTACCAAAAAGATCTTGGAACCATTTTTAAGTAGATATACCATACAATACAGTTATTGTTGCGAAGTTTGTTTAAAAAAAAATCCTACTTACATCTATTTAATATCCTTGATATTGATTTAATATCCTTGTTCTTAATAATTATGGCAATTTCATGAGCCATTAAGCAGCTAAGGATCATTGTAAGTTTTTTTCCTTGCTGACAAATTCTGTAACAGAGATATTTGACTTTTAGTAAACCGAGGTAGAATATAAGTCTTATATTTAATGTTGATAGCTCTGAAGACAAACTTGATTTAATTAAGTCAACAAACTTTAGTTACCTTTATTTACTGAAGATTCACTAGATCATGTAAAATTGAAAAACCTTTCTCCCCCTATATTTCTGGGAGTAGACTTGTTTGTCTTTATGCTAATTAATAGAGCTCTTTACTAATAGATTTTGGCAATACCATCCAGAAGTGGAAAAAGAATCAATCACACATCTATGGCATAACTGCATAGATATAACATAAATATATAGACAGATATAAAGAGATTTTATTACTCTTATTTAAAAAGATTTGGCTATGAGACAGATATGAATATGCAAAACTCACTAATTTATAAAAGAATAGTTAGATCCAAATTACATTTCTGGCAGATGGAGTGAGTTAAGATTACCTGCTCAGGGGGCGCCTGGGTGGCTCAGAGGATTAAGCCTCTGCTTTCAGCTCAGGTAATGATCTCAGGGTCCTGGGATGGAGCCCCACATCAGGCTCCCTGCTCAGTGGGGAGCCTGCTTCCCCCTCTCTCTGCCTGCCTCTCTGCCTACTTGCGATCTCTCTCTCTGTCAAATAAATAAATAAAATCTTGAAAAAAAAAAAGATTATCTGCTCAGATAACATTTTACTAATCATTGTGAAAGAGACTTTTCAGATTTTTTGTAGGCCTAGTTTTCAAAATAATCTTTCTGTCTTTCCCCTCTCTTTCTGATAAAAATTACCTTGGATTCTAGAGAAGACAGGGAGAATACTAACATCCCAAAAGGCACAGAAAAAGAATGCAAATTCTACCAAAAGGACTTTTTTTCCCTCTGAAAGTCCAGATCTTTCATAGTATCTGCAAGCCTTTAGACATGGACAGGGGAGGTTTTGGGATTGGTAAAAAGGATAAGTAGGTTTTGAACTATTTCTAGAACTGCATTTCTGTTCTTGTAAACATTCAATTTATAAGACAAATTGGTTGTTTTTAATTCCTCAAAGATTTTGGTTACAAATCTTTCAAAACTCACCCACCTATCTAACTACATTAACTTAAATTTATTTTGGGAAGAAGAACTTCAACTAAGATAGAAATAAAAAGATTTTTATGTTCTAAAGTTAAAACTGTGTATCTTTGGAATGTTTTAGTAAATTCTTCCATAAAGTCTTAAGAATATTTTTCTTTGCCTTTGGGTACATAGTTTCACTTTAGCTTAGGGAGAAGGGCTTATAAAAACTTCCTATAAGGCTCTGAATAACAGCTTTTAATTTGGTTAACTTCTGACAATACAGCTACTTTTTTTTTTTTTAATATTTTGTCAAGTTTCAACTGAGACAAACAGTAGAATATTCCAGTCACCATCGAATAACTCCATGGATGTAAGAGGCATCCCCCCAAAAATTGAAAAAAAGATACTACTCTCCCAAGATCCAGAGCCACTCCCAAAGATAAACAAAAGAAAAAAATGACTTAGACAAGTCCCCTACAAGAACAGTCCGTAGAACCCTAGCTGTAAACAGAGTGCAACCCACATTTCTGTTCAGCCATATCTAGCGGCAAATGTTTGGAAATTCACATTTTTGTCTGTCCATATTTGAAGGCTTCCAATCTGACAGTTGCAAAGCGAAGTTCTCAGGACACAAAATGAGACAAACATGAGGACAATAGCTGTCCCTGAATGAAGAAGTCTCAACAACTGTTAGGTACCAAAACAGAAATTCATGAGATAGTTCAAAGATATGCTTGTTACAGATGTTTTTTTGTCTGCCAATCTGGATTTGGGACAGGCACAGGAAAGGAAAAGTAATGTTTTACCTTCTTTTCTCACCCAGGCACCAGAGACAGATATCCAGGAGCACTGATTTTTATAAAAATTCTCACCCACTGCCACCTTATGTCACTTTCTGAGGATTCCATCTCTAGGCTCTGAAGTGAATGGGGTGGGCTATTGGGTCTCATTAGGGTCACCAGAAATTGTAGAGGAGGAAAAAGAATTTTCCCTTTACAGTTTATGGTGACAGCTGCTTGGCCAAGATCTTTTTTTCTCTAGGGCATCTCATAAATGAATAAATTTATCTAGATTAATTCTTCACTGTAGCCACTGTAATTCAAGATTATTTCTAATAAGGTTAACTTGCTTGTTTAGACTTAAAACAAAATTTTATTAAGTGATGCTTTGCAGTAGACCCAGTCTAGTCTAATTTGGGTTAGTCTGGTTTCCAAGTTGGTCTAAGTCTGAGCGGGACCAAGTCTGGTTTTTAAGTCGGATCCAGTCTAACTCCAATGTTTCCAAACCCAGTCTGGAAAAAGAAATGCTCAAATAAATTCTGAGAGCTCATAATGCAAAAAGGATAGAGCTAGAATGTAAATTAAAAATAGAGCTTCCCTATGACCCTGCAATTGCACTACTGGGTATTTACTCCAAAGATACAGATGTAGTGAAAAGAAGGGCCATCTGTACCTCAATGTTTATAGAAGCAATGGCCACGGTCGCCAAACTGTGGAAAGAACCAAGATGCCCTTCAACGGATGAATGGATAAGGAAGATGTGGTCCATATACACTATGGAGTATTATGCCTCCATCAGAAAGGACGAATACCCAACTTTTTAGCAACATGGATGGGACTGGAAGAGATTATGCTGAGTGAAATAAGTCAAGCAGAGAGAGTCAACTATCATATGGTTTCACTTACTTGGGGAGCATAACAAATAGTATGGAGGACAAGGGGAGTTAGAGAGAAGGGAATTGGGGGAATTGGAAGGGGAGGTGAACCATGAGAGACTATGGACTCTGAAAAACAATCTGAGGGTTTTGAAGGGGTGCGGAGTGGGAGATTGGGGGAACCAGGTGGTGGGTATTGGAGAGGGCACGGATTGCATTGAGCACTGGGTGTGGTGTAAAAAACAATGAATACTGTTATGCTGAAAATAAAAAAAAAATAAATTAAAAAGAATTAAAAAAAAAGAGGGTACTTACATACCACCTCCAGAGGCAGGGAGAAAACTGTGAGCTTAAGGGGATGATTATTTGTTGTTTCTGCCTAGGAATCATTAGGGTCTCCTTCACTCTCCTTTTCTGACACCAGAACTGTTTAAAGATAAACTGAGGGGTATTAAAAAATTTAAGAGTTTGAACAATTGATTCAAATTGGGGAGCATCCAGTCTAGGAGATAGAAAGGAGCTCCAAAGAACTGTATGAAAAGAAAGATTTGTATAGATAGAAGCAAGTTATACTAGACAAAAGAAGGTTGGTTTTTGCAAGGTTACTTTCATTTAGGGGACAGCAGGTGTCTGTCAGGCTGATTATATAACTAGTGCTGATCAGGTGACTCCTGGCTGATTTAAGATTCCATTTCTGGGACAGCTGAAACTATAACTAAGTCTCAATTTGATGACAGAGAGCTTAGGGTAAGTCACTACATTTTGAGCCTGTTGGCTTGTTTTTTGACAGAGTAAACAATGAAAAATCATTAAGTGAAAAAATGTATTATTACACTGGTTGACACAGTGCTAAGTGCTATGAAAGATACTGAAAGAAGTATGGTCTAACCTTCACAGAGCTTCCACTCTAGTTGAGCTATGAGATCTAAAAAACTTTGAAATAAATCCACAAGCCAAAATTTATAAGTACATATGAATTACAGTGTATGTGGGGAGTCCTTACATTTAAATATGTATGGTTTATAAGACTCTATAACTTGGCCTCTATATAGACCAACATCTTTGGTGCATAGACTCCACTGACTATTCTCTGTCACTTCTGAAATTTTTGGTGTTGCCTTGATGAATGGTAGGTATCTTCTTAAGACCATAAGGTCTTTCTTTGAGGAAACTGTTGTTACCTGGTCTTCCAGAAAAAAATTCTTAACTATCCTTTGAGTTCAAATTTAAGTGTCACCTTCACTATTAACTTCTTTTTAACCTGTTTAAATTTTTGTTCTAGTATTTGTTTGGACTGCTTCACTACATCAGCTGACTATTCACTGTTGCACTAAATTGGAAGATGACATTCTAAATTGAAATTCTTATGCTTGAATCATTGAATCTAAAAATTACTAGTCAAATGACCATAGGCAAGTTAGTTAAACTGTTTACAGCTTAGTTAATTCATCTATAAAATGAAATTAAAAATTCATCAAAATCTTAGTGGAAGCATGAGATTATGTTAGCTAGACCTAGGGAAGTAAACAATAACAGCTAACATCGTTGAGTGTTTTTGGATCTGATATTGCTCTAAACTCTTGCATATATTCTTAATGCAAACTCAGTATTTGTATTGTTTTCTACGTATCACCGTTGAGAAATCCAAGGTCCAGAGAATTTGTGAAGTCATATAGCAGTGCCATGGTTTTAAGCCCTATAATGTTCCTACAAAGTCTACACCCATAGCCTATCTAAAATTTTTGATTTTTAAAATGATATAAGATGCACAAAGTGATATATAAAATAAAGTAAGTGACTCTTAATCTCACAAAACAAACCGAGGGTTGCTGGGGGGAGGGGGTTTGGGAGAAGGGGGTGGGATTATGGACATTGGGGAGGGTATGTGCTTTGGTGAGTGCTGTGAAGTGTGTAAACCTGGCGATTCACAGACCTGTACCCCTGGGGATAAAAATATATGTTTATAAAAAATAAAAAATTAAAAAAGAATGATAGTAGATATTTTAACTTTTTGGAATCCATTTTCAGAGACTTAAGTGTAACATTGTTTCCTTCTTTTGGTTTTCATGAATGAGAAAATGCTGTCATTTATATAAAGAACCAACACTTATTTCTAGTTCCCTTCTGAGCCCATGCAATTGCATTATGTTTCTCCAGTTAGGAAGCAACTGTGTTTGAACATGATCAGGTTTGAACAGTCAGATTTTCTGATTTAATAGGCATCACTAGGTAGTTTATAAATTCAATCTCTTGTAATGAGTTCACTGAAGAAAATTGTGTTGTTTAATATTATCTAACCTGAACTAAGAGGTTCATCAACAGTTATTTTGCAAATGAACTATGCTATGTTTTACATAATCATGTAAATTACCATTTTATTTACCTATTCTATGCAGTGAATGATTTCTAAAGTGATTCTGCACTTGTTAAGATTTAAATTGTAAGAGCATGTATCAGTTGTCTTATGGTAGAAGTCAAATAAACAAGAGTTATTAGGCACATTTAGGAAATATATATATATATAGATAGATAGATAGATATAGATAGATGATAGATAGATAGATATAAAATATCAAACTAAAATATCCATCTTAAGGTAAAGTTAACTTTGTGAGCCATGATAAAGAAAAAATACCCTTCAGATGGATGTGGGAAGACACTGATTACTTTCTCAGAAAATTCGATCAGATAATTTTACCATGGTTAGTATGTCAAACAAATAAGTACTACCAAACTCCCTGGCACTTTGTAGAAATATATAAACCAGACTGGAGTTTAACACCACTCCAGTGTTATCTAATATATATGTGTACCTAGCATTGGGATATATATATATATATATATATATATATATATATATATATATATATATATATATATATATATATATATCAATGCTGGCTCTGTAGGCTCACGAGAGGTTTATGATATAGACCATCACTTAACTGTTTTTAATATCCCTTTAACTGAAAATTCCTTAACCACAGGGGCATATTTCTATTTACATAACTGATTACCTAATATTTAATTATGGGAACAATTTTAGAAATGCCTATAGCATAGATTTTCGTTGCCCAATCAAATAAAATTTTCTTTCATTTCATATAATTTCTGAAATGAGCCTACCTAACATAATGTACCAAAGTCTTGTATGATTGAACTAGAATTTTGAGGAGCTTGGATAAGAGAACTGCATGTGTGTGAAAAAAAATATGTATGAAGTTTATATATGGGAAAGGACTTGGTGCATTGAAATAATAATAATGAAAAAGAATGAAAAAGAATCTTGTATATGTGGGTCTGGGAGTTAATGTGAAGCAGAAGTTATATAATAGAAGATGAAGTCAGAAGAATTATTGTGAAGTGTTGAGATGGATCCTGTTGGCCATGGATGGAAAAACATTCTATGCTCATGGACTGGAAGAACAAACATTAAAATGTCTATGCTGCCCAGAGCAATGCAATTCCTATCAAAATACCACTGACATTACTCACATAGTTGGAACAAACAATCCTAAAATTTGTGTGCAATCAGAAAAGACCCCAAATTCCCAAGGGAATGTTGAAAAAGAAAACCAAAACTGAGGACATCACAATGCCTGACTTCAAGCTATATTACAAAGCTGAAGTCATCAAGACAGTATGGTATTGGCACAAAAACAGACACATAGATCAATGGAGCATAAGAGACCCAGAAATAGACTCTCAGCTCTATGATCAATTAATCTTTGACAAAGCAAGAAAGAACACCCAATGGAAAAAAGACAGTCATCAAAAATGCTTCTGAGAAGACTGGACAACCACATGCAGAAGAATGAAACTAAATCATTCTCTTATACCATACACAACAATAATGGATGAAAGACCTCAATGTGAGACAGGAATTCATCAAAATCCTTTAGAAGAACCCAGGCAGCAACCTCTTCAACCTCAGCTGCAGCAACTTCTTCTTTTTTTTTTTTTTAATATTTTATTTATTTATTTGAGAGAGAGACAGTGAGAGAGAACATGAGCGAGGAGAAGGTCAGAGAGAGAAGCAGACTCCCCGTGGAGCTGGGAGACCGATGCAGGACTCGATCCCGGGACTCCGGGATCATGATCTGAGCCGAAGGCAGTCGTCCAACCAACTGAGCCACCCAGGCGTCCCATCTTCTTCCTAGAAACATCGTCAAAGGCAAGGGAAACAAGGGCAAAAATGAACTATTGGGGCTTCATCAAGATAAAACACTGTTGCACAGCAAAGGAAACAGTCAACAAAACCAAAAGACAACTGACAGAATGGGAGAAGATATTTGCAAATGACATATCAGATAAAGGGTTAGTATTCAAAATTTTTAAAGAACTTATCAAAGTCAACACCCAAAGAATAAACAATTCAATCAGTAAATGGGCAGAAGACATGAACAAGCATCTCTTCTTTAATTTTATAACATTTTGCTTACATGTTAAATTTAGAACAAGCATAAGAGATGTCATGTTTTTAAATTTTGTTATGACTTTAATTTTTCTGTCCTTCATATTATTGTCCTTTTATGAAGAATTGCTACTTTCCAGATTTATTTAACTTATTTTCTCTTTCTGAAGCTATATTAAAACATATAATAAAGGGTTCATAGAAAAGAATCAGTGAAAAAACCCTCTAAATATCATGCTGACTCCTGTAATGTGAGTAATTTGATTGAGAAGGTTTAGAATTCAGTGAAGGAGATAAAATTTTACTGAACTTAAAATGATTCAACTGCATGAGGAGAGTTGATCTATAGGTGACAGAACAACTTCTTGGCATACAAGGAAATTTTTATAAGTAGAGAAAACTAGCTAGTGTTAAGTCAAGAGTCTTTTCTTGGCTGGATGCTCTATATCACTTAGGAGAATCTAATAGAAGGTCTTCAAGAGGATACTCTTCATTCCTGTTTCCAGGAGAAATCACACATAGGGCATAGATAACTTGACAGACAAGATGCAGAATTCTTATGCCATGGAAAAGATGTAACAAGTCCCAGCTGTTGTAAAGACCGTTTAGTAGTCAAGTGTGACATTTTGAAAGCACAGAAATAGAATCATGGTGACCGTGGGCATCCTATTATTAGCTCTAAGTGTGATAAAATCAATTAGTATCATTGCATTTAAATTTCTTCATCCTTAAAATCAGTGTACTCTAATCGTGCTACTTAATGCACTGGGTTATTCTAAGGGGCTAGTTAGATTAATTTACATAACAATATTTTTAAAGTATAGTCCCATTGCATTTATATATTTTTTACTGACAAAGGTTTTTATTGGCTATGCATTAAAAAAATGAAAGCCAAAAGCCAAAAGCCAAAACAAAACAAAACTAAACAAAACAAAAACAAAACAAAACAATAAAACAAACAAAGGCCATGAGCTGCAATGAATGGGTAAGGAGAGTGACAAGATAAGAAGGTCAAATAAAGAATAAAAGCAAAAAAAAATGACATATTCAGGAATGGTCATGAATGAAACACAATATGAATAATGAGAGAAAAGTCTTTGAAATGTAGAAAATCAGTTCGAAGTGGACTTTGAGTGCTAGGTAGAGCTGTCCACATTTCATAACATGTGAAATAAGGAGCTCTATATCTATTAATGGAATCATATACAAAAGTAAATTTTTTTCTTTTATTTAAATTCAATTGGTCAACATCAGTAGTTTCAGAAGTAAATCTTTTATAGGCACTCTAGTAAAAACCAATTGAAACATCTTAAATTTATTTTTATTTACTTGAAATATTTAAGTTTCGTGTATTATTTTGATGATATAAGCAGCTAACAATTCAGAAGACTAACTGTGGTGATGAACTTTGACTAAATGTTTCAGTATCTTACAATTCTTAATGGTTATTTTCATTCATTTGTGAGGAGGCTAGCTAGTGGTTGGAGCGCAGCCTGTTTCCATGGAGCAGAGCAAATCTCATTGACCTTTAATGCAATTAAACCTATGAGTTTGTCTGATTAGTCATATATTTAAATTACAAAAGTTAGTATATTTATCTAACATAATTACCCTGTAGTCTACATTTAAGAGTAAATAAGGTACAATCAGCTTTGTAAGATTATTTCATGCAATATATTCCTACCTTAAAATAATTAATTTTTAAAGATTTTTTTAAGATTAACTTTTAAAGATTGTTTATAATTGTTATGTAATTTTCTCATCCAAAACATACAGAAAACCTGCATTACATGGAATACAGCTTGAAAGATCTAAATTTCTTCTGAAAAATAAAAATCCCAATGATCTTGAGAACTATAATACAAATATTAATAATATAAACATCTCAAGAAGATTATATGTTCTCTTTCAAAGTCAATATGCTCAGCTGCAAATGAGCCCTGAATTTGGTAAAATCTTTTGTAAGTGACCTGATATTTCTGACATGTGTGCTGGGTTAAATGATGGGTCACGTAATTAAACGCATAACTTGATGAATGGGAGCTATTGACATAGTAAAAAATTGACATAAGTAGAATATAGTAATGGTAGCATTAATGGCATTTTGAAACTGAATATTAATATTTATTAATTTTTGTTGACTTATTGAAAACACAATAACTAGTAGTGGGCTTTTCTTGATCAGCAAATATATCCCTGGCAATGAACTAGAATCTTCACCTTCAAATAATACAGATAATTGAGGAAGGGATCAATTTCATATTTTACAGATTAGCCGTCTCAGGAAGGGGAAGTATTGTCATAGCCTTACCTAGCCTTTGAAAGAGAGAGTCAAAATTGACATGCAGACATGGTGAATCCAAATTCAAAATTCTTAGCATTTTGATATTTTTTTTTCAGACTTAAAAGTCAAACTACTAAAATGAGTAAATGCAAAAGTGCTTGTATTTATTATGTACTTAGTAATATCTAAATGAGCTATAATGAACTATTGTCTAATGGTGTATATATAGAAATAGAATAATGACACATTTTATCAGGAAAAATGGCACCCAGATTGCAGGTGGTTTTGGCTTGAGGCCATGAGCTGGGAGCCACATGCCTCTGGGGGCCGCTCTTTTCATCTGATCACCAGCAGGTTATTTCTGCTTTATCCATTTCATCTATTTTGATGTCACATAATATTCAGTTGTAAAAAGAGTATGCATACTATCACTATTTGTGTTATGTCAGGTGAGTTGCATGTATATTTCCTTATCTGAAAATTGGGCATTATCATGATATTGATGACAATGATCTTAAGGATGTTGTGAGAATTAAATAGTATAATTAATATAACACGTGCAGACTGTTTAGAAAATGTCTGCCACAAAGTGTTCCCCCAAAAACCTAATTTTTATAATTATAATATATATTATTGTTTATTATTACTACATTACAGTCTAGTAAATAATCACTAGATTTATAGAATTATATTTAGATAATATATTTCTACTTTTATTTTAAAATGGTGAAATACCAATCTTCATGTTTCAACTAATTTTCATCTAGATTAATTGAAATGTAAAATTCCCACTTTCCCCATCTCCTGACTGCTCAGTTTTGTAAAAGTATTCTAAGAAAATACCTAATGTATTAAAGATAGTGCATATATAAAATATTAATTTTTTTAGTTATAATGCCACTTTATAACAGCATCAAGTCTGGCCAGAACTAGTTGTTTTATTCAATTTAGTCACTATTAACAATAGAAGAATAACAGAAAATGTTCAAGTATTTTGACTCACCCATAGGTATACAGGGAATATTTTAGTTTCTTTTTTCTTCTAATTTTTATTTATTTATTTGAGAGAGAGAAGGAGAGAAAGCACAAGCAGGGAGAGCAGCAGGCAGAGGGAGAAGCAGAGTTCCTGCTAAGCAGGGAGCCAGATGGGGACTCTATCCCAGGATCCTAGGACCCTGGGATCCTGACCTGAGCTGAAGGCAGATGCTTAACTGACTGAGCCACCCAGCTGCCCCACGGGAAAATTTTACTTTTGTGTAAACTTGGAAGGAGGAAAAATATCACTTATTACTCCATGAACTACGCAACCAAGGGAAATTATTCCTCTTATCAAAGTCTAATAAATGTATGTTATGATTAAGGCTCATTCAGAATATGCATATTTTTCATTTCCTAAAAATTCAGAATCAAGGCCTCATTCAGTCAGTTTCTTTTGACTACTACTCAGGGCAGGCTGGACACTGCATGATGCGCACCGCCCAGTGCAGCTTGCTGGTGTTCATGCCTTCAAGAGAGACAACACAAACACAGAATTACAACCCTTGTAGCACTTCAGTTGTACAACCAGCAGGTGTTAGAAATAGTACAGCTATAAACGAGTGTAATAGAAAGGACCGATTGTATCATGGCATGGTAAACAAAGTACAACATGAAAACACACTGGTCATTCTCTGTGGGTATAATGGAGAATTGGTATGATTATCAATTAGGGATGTTTTGCTAACTGGTTGTCTTAGCCCATTCATGCTGCTGTAACAAAATACCACAGACTGGGCAACTTATAAAAAATTACAGCCTATTTCTCACAGTTCTGGGGGCTGGTACATTCAAGATGAAGGCAGGGGACAATTCCATGCCGTGGCAAGTGATGGTCTTCTGCCTCTTTAGTAGATAAGACCCTCTTGCTGTGTTCTCAGGCAGTGGCAGAGGCAAGGGATCCCTGTGGGGTCTCTTTTATAGGGCACTAACCCAATTCCAGAGGGCTTTAAAACCTCCCACAGTCCTCACCTCCTAATGCCATCAAGTTTGGAGATTAAGATTTACCACATGAATTTTGTAGGAGACACGAATGTACAGACTACTTCAGTGGTTTCAGATAATTCTTTAAGTCGAAGTTTCTCAACCTTGACACTATTGAAATTTGTAGCCAGATACTCCTTTGTTTTGGGGGGTAATCTATTCACTGTTCACTGTTGTAAGATGCTTAGCACCATTGCTGGGCTCTACTCACCGGAGGCCGGCTGTATTCCATCACAACAGTCCAAAATGTCTCCAGATAGTGCCAAATGTCCTCTTGCAGGCAAAATCCTCCCCTCTTACACACACACACACACACACACACACACACACACCAGTTGAGAATCACTGCTTTAACATAGTAAAACTTAACATACAGTCCTTGAAACCAATAGGATTTATTTTCTCCCCTAAGAAGAAGCTGCTGCTCACATTAGTTCAGTGGCTTCCCTCTGTTGGGCTCTAAGAGTCTCCTGCATTTTCTCTCACTCATTAGGATGACTCCCTTGGCATCAGGCATCATGTCCATATCGGAGAGAAAAAAAGAAAGTGTGACACAGGGCAGTTGTGCCTTTGTAAGCTTTGAGATGAGATAGGAATACAATGTATTTTTAATTTACGATGTTCTTGCTCGATCATGATTATATTTGGAACTGGTTTCCTGATCTTTATCAACATGAGTTTGATTTGTATCCCTTTCTTTTATGAAAAATAATTCCTATATCTGTGTATATCCTGATTCAGATGATACCCGCTAATCATATCCACCTGGATGAAATGGAAATCTAAATTTCTGAAATCTAGATCTCCACCACTATTTGGGGTGATTATTTTTGCCATCTGCTCTCTGCATACAATCTTGAATTTACAAGGATATACATTTGTACATTTCTCTCAATTTTCAGATATCAAATACTTTAAATAGCCAAAAAATAGCCAAAAAAATACCTTCTCACATACTGCAGTTTATGACCTATTTCATAGTAAGGGATCAATATAATGAATGGGTTGAATAATGAGATAGGAAAGACTAGAAAATAGTATGCTTGACCTATAATCTTACCAGAAGTCTTTTTTTAAAAAAAGATGTACCTATTCTACTTTTTAAAAAGAGCATGGCACCACTGTTGAATCCTAATGGTACCACTTCATAAAATTCAAAAACCCTCCATCCAATATCAAATCATAAAACGAGACCAAATGCTGAAAAAGAAAAAAGCAAACAAACTTATATGTAGATAAAGAATGTTCTTTAATCCAGTAGTACATTCCTGATTAAGGACAAAAAGGAGATTGAGAATAATGCAAACACCCTCTCCTCCAGAAGGAAGTATTTTTGTGGGATAAAGCAACCACTTAGAATGAACATGAAAGATCAAAGCTTCTACCAGCCTTCACCACTCAGGATTCTCTCCCATCCTTTACAGAGCAATGGAAAAGGAGTAAGCAATAAGTCAATCAAGGGGACTGTGTGAGATGTAGTTAAAAACATTCCTGAATTCCTGATTCTCTCTCTCTCTCTCTCTTATTTTTTTATTTTTTAAATTTTTTTAAGTGAAGACAAAGGTTTCCTTTCAGGTGTGTAACCCTGGGTGTCCCGCTATTCAGTTTGTCTTACAGACTCTAGTGCTGGTTTGAGAGGCAGGAACGGTCTCTCCTGGAATTAAGGTGATGACAGAGAGATATGTTGTAAGACTGATTCTTTGGCTGGTAGATTTTCTTCAGCTGCCTCTCTCCTCCCAAGGAGAAATGCCCTGAGGCCATGAATGTGGAAATAGAAGATGAGGAGAAAAAAAATCTTTCCTTAGTAATTTTAATTTTTGGTTTGTGGGTGTTTTTGAAATATAACTAGGAACACAGAGACCTGGCTTCCCAACTGAGCCTCTTTTAGCAGACACCCAACCAAAAAGGCACTGCTGTGAGGAAAATTTCTCACAAGTTTTCTCCTTCATGGTGGGGTCCTAGAAGAAAATATATATGCTGGTATATATGGATGCAGAATTTTGTCAAAAGCTGTGTCTCTGACTAGGAAGACATCTGACATTAAAGTTTAACATAAAAGGAGCACTAACCCTGGGCAGTGGATTATTTATTTATTTATTTATTTATTTATTTATTTATATGACAGACAGAGATCACAAGTAGGCAGAGAGACGGGCAAAAAGAGAGGAAGGGAAGCAGGCTCCCGGCCAAGCAGAGAGCCCGATGCGGGACTCGATCCCAGGACCCTGGGATCATGAACTAAGCCAAAGGCAGAGGCTTTTACCCACTGAGCCACCCAGATGCTCCTGGGCAGTGGTTTTCCATCCACTGGTTCTGCTCTGATAGAGCACACTGTCAAAACTCATAAGTAATATAGCAGTCAATGTCATATCTGGCATCCAGTGAGGAATTAATAGGACTATAAATAATCTCAAATCTGTCCTTTTTGGTTTTGCTTTGTTTTAAGGGGGAGTGACTGGGTGATAGTCATTGGGGAGGGTATGTGCTATGGTGAGTGCTGTGAATTGTGTAAGACTGATGAATCACAGACCTGCACCCCGGAAACAAATAAGACAATGTATGTTAATAAAAAAAATCCATACTTGTTTAAGGAAATACGAATATTTTGCAATAAATATTTTGTGTGTTTTTATTCTTAGTAACAAAAGACATGT
Source organism: Mustela nigripes (assembly GCF_022355385.1). NCBI lineage: Eukaryota > Metazoa > Chordata > Mammalia > Carnivora > Mustelidae > Mustela > Mustela nigripes. The sequence goes on along the minus strand of NC_081569.1, from coordinate 122,881,364 downwards.
CACTTACTCCCCCCATTCCCTGACACATCAGTGGGATGTGACACCTGGGCAAGAATTGCTGAGATTAGAGCATGGTATCTTGGAGCAACTTTCTACAATCCACTGTTCTAGTTGCTTCTGGAAACTGCAGTCATTAGAAAAACTTAGGTCTGCCAAATGCAGCATGCTTTTATTACAAAGGTCGAAGACAGGGATTTTGCTTTTGTCTATCAGGCTGTACCTCTTCTTCTGGGCCCTTAGCGAAATATGCTTTGCTAGCCCTTTTCAAATTCTGTAGTTGTGTATGTTCTCTATTAACTTAGTTCCATGATCCTGCCTGATAGTCATTGCTTGTGGCACTCTTTCTATATATTTTTATCTTTTAAATTTCTCAAAGATGCAGTATGTGTAGGTGTGTGTGTGTGTGTGTGTGTGTGTGTGTGTTTCTCTTTTCTCCTTGCATGGAGTGATTTTTTAAAGCACCAAAGAAAGTAACTGCTTAATATTGGAATCTTCTACCTAGAGAAGTCTTACTCTGGAACTTATTTTTGTTGTAAAAGGGAAACATCCATGTATTGAATAATTTATTAACTTCACAGGCATTTGAAATGGTACCTCTATCACTTATCAAGTTGCACATCTGTAAGAATCCAGTTCCAACTCTAATCCAGAGTCCATTACTCCGTTTGTCTCCTAAGTGCCAAACTACACTGTCTTCACTAGATTGTTGACATCGTCTGCCTTCATAGCTATGAGTACACACCCCATATCTTTGTTTATGCCATTATCTTGACTATTTTTGGTACTTTGTTCTTTCATATGAATTTGAAGAATGTCTTGTCAAGTCCTAAGAAAAATAATGTGTTATTTTTATTGTAATTGTATGGAAATTATAGGTTAATTTGGATAGAAATGGCAGCTTTATAACTCATCAACATGCTATATATTTTTAGTTTCTCACATCTCTCTTTTTGTCCTTCAATATTGTTTTAGAAAAATTTTCTGTCAAGAATTTGTAGTTTTTTTTAAATAATATTATATCTTATTGGAAATATATTTTTTAAATTTAATTTTTCTAGTTGGTAATTAATGATATATGGGAGCCAACTAATTTCTACATGATTTGTGAGATAAGAATGTTTGAAAAATTTTTATTTGACTTAGTAAAACTTGACTTTAAACTGTCTAGCACTTTATATGGTGATGATAGCAGCCAATAAATAAAGTTATTCTCTTCTATCCACATGCTTTTTAAAATTTTCCAAAATTTCTTCGTTAAGTCTTTAATAAAAGAAAAAAAAATTAATCATTAATTAATCAACCAAATGGATGTACAGCAGTCACAGAAAAAATGCAAAAGTTTTTCCATGCTATGAGTATGCTGTGAGCAGTATTTAACTTAATTTTTTATTTATTTTTAAAATGATAATCTTCTCTGTCTTCATATCAAATCTATCAATTCTATCTGAGGTAATCAAGTTGCTGTTAAAAAAAAAAACTTTATGGCTAATCTCTGTTCTCTCTGAACATTTAAACCCTGTTCAAATCTGACCTAATCTTTGTCACTCAGCTCAAATCCACTTATTCTCCAAACCTTCCCTAATATTCTCAGACCAATTTTCTTTTGAATTTTTACAATGATAATTTTCTGGGCAATTCTTTTGAATTAATTGCATGTGACATTGAAACAATTATTCCATCGTTACAATGATATTACATTTAAGTTTTAATTTACACTTTTTACTTTGACATCTTATTTCTCAAACTGTGTTTTAAAGGCCTTAAAGTGAGGGACTGTTCTTTGTATATTTCTCACTAGGTGAAGACTGTGATTTTCTCAAACAGATGCTCATCACAGGTGTAGATATTTCTTCTACATCTCTACCTAGAGTTTCAAGGATGGAGCTGACTGGAGCTCTAGGGTGCTGGATCCAGGTGGTTGATCATAGAGAGGTTTCACTAGGGCAATGCCCAGTGGAACCATAAAGGCAGGTTTGCCCTCCAAAATTCAATCCTATAGAGCTACCAGTGTTAGGTTCCAGCATAAGAGAGCCATAGGCATAAGACTCCAAACCATGAAAACCACAAGCAGTCTGTGTTCAGAAAAGCCTTGAGTCCAGGAGCTACCCTAGTATGTTCTGAGGAAGAATCCCCACCTCATTGTATCCAGAAAGTAAAATTGTAGCTCCAGTATGTCCAGAAGACAGGACTCCCCACCTTGGTGGGCCTCAAGGTTTTGGAATCGTTCAAGGTCTGTTAGTCCTCCCTTTTGAAATGGGAGGAGGGTATATTCTATGCCTGCCCTACAGTTGTATTTTAGAAGTGCATTAGATATTTGATTTCACAAGTTCACAGAGAAATTCTCACCCATATCTGGTTCAGATGATATACAGATGAGATTTTGGATGTAGACTTTTGAATGATATGTAAGAAGGGCATGAATTTTGGGGAACCAGAGGCAGAATGCTATGGTCTGAATGTACCCCCAAAATTTATGTTCAAATCCTAATGTCCAGGGTGACAGTATTAGAAGATGGGGACTTTGCTAGGTGTTTGAGTTGTGAGGGTGAAGACATCATGAGTGGGATTACTGCTCTGATTAAAGAAACCTCACAGTGCCCCATAGTCATGTTTCTTCATGGAGGGCGCAGCAAGAAGTCCCAAGGAAGCTGGTGTTTGGCAACTGGGAAGAGGGCCTTCACCAGAACTTGTCCATGCCAGCACCTTGGGCTTGGACTTCCAGCCTCCAGAACTGTGAGCAATGGATTTCTGTTCTTTCTAATTCACACAGTCTATGGTATTCATTATAGCAGCCCAAACGCAGAACACAACTTTCCACTAGGCAAAAACTGTGATTTGTTGAAACACTCAACACACCTGTAGATATTTCTTCTGAATTTTTTGTAAAGCTTTCCTCGAGTTCTTCTCAACTGGGGGCATGTTGAGTAAGCACCTCTCTAGCCAAAGAGATAGATTCTTTAATTATTTTCACAGGCTAAAATTGCTGGTAGTTTTAAAATATATGAAATTTCGCATTTCTAAAAAAATTATTTGAGCATGGGATTTATGATGGTCTAACCCAGAAGTAGAATTTTTTTTTTTAAATTAGGTGGAGGGCTCAAAGAGAAAGATTTATTAACTGTGCTTAAATTCCCCCCTCTCAAGTTCTTTTCCCTCTTAGGGGGTTCATGGAAATAAACAAACAAAAAAATAAATATTTGCATAAGTATAGCCAACACATATCTTGGTTTCACTCTATGTCACTTTAACATGTGACCCAGTTTAAAAAAAAAAAGACAAAAATAGGAAAATTGAAAGATTCCTGTATAAATGGGATTAAGAAAGTATCATTTGCTCTTTTTTATTATAGATTCTTTCACTGCATTTTAATTTTTTTTCAAATACAGAGTGTGTAGCCAAGGAGAAAATAAATAAGAAACCAAATTAGGACCTTGAAAAAAAGACATATGCCAGGAATATAGGGGAAAATGTCATGGTGTATGGCAAGTGAAGAAAAAAGAAAATAGGCTTGGAAATAGTGAAGGAAAAGTAAGTCAGGAATAAATGAGTGGAGAAACCTGTGGTCAAAGATCAAAATTGCCACATGAGAAATATTTCAAAACTGACTTCTTATTAAATGTGAGATAATTTGGGTATGGTTTTGTGTGTGTTGAATTCTGTGGCAGGACACTGGAATTCCTTCGATTCTATGTGAACAGTGTTTTTCACTGTTGTCACAGAACAGAGGAATTATTTTGAGTTTCCGGCAAGGTCTTAAGACTGCCTTACTTTTAAGAATTTTGAATATCCCCCAAACACACACACACACACGTTTTTATGTATTTCTGATAGGATGAGGACAGCTAATTTGGAAGATATCACTAGAATGTGTCAATTCCATTGATTTTGAAACCTTATTAAGAGATTGTGTTCATTCATATTAAACAGATTCTGGAGAAATCTATTTTTTTGATCTTGCCTGGAACAAGATTTTTCAGTTATGTTTTAAAGAATATAGTTTGAAAACTTTCAGAGGGTTAAACATGGATTCTCAAATAAAGAGAAATTATAACTAAATGATGAATCTAATGAAACATAGGCCAGAGCCCTACTCATTCATTCATGCTCTAGTTGTTTAATCAAACCTCATGTTTTGATTTGTGCTCCAACTTCATTTATTTCCTTATATAAGTGAAACCTTATGACACAAATACAACTCAGTTCCTCTGCAAACCAAAGTCATGAGCAGAGGAAGAATGGCCTGCCACATTCCCGACAGTGCTGATTTAAGGGTCTAGATGCCTGGTACTTTTCTTCTTCTCTTCCCTTTGTTTTAGTTTCCTGGCTAGAAACTCACATTTTCCACTCATTTTAGCCTTTCTGATATTGGCACACAGACACACAAAACAGTTGCCACAGCTTTAAGACATCAATCTTCATTTAATACCGTATCTTAAAGAGTAGAAATAATATGTTCCAAATATGCTGATGAAGAAAGATACTAATATATATATATATTTTAATTTAATTATATTTATATAATTTATATAATATATAAATTATAAATTTATAATCTATAAATTTATAAATTAAATAATTAAATTAAATAATTTATAAATATAAATTATATTTATGTAATTTAATTTAATTATATATATATATAGAGAGAGAGAGAGAAAGAGAGAGAGAGCCCTAAGAGCTTGGGGATAATTGTACAAATTTCACAAATATATTTTCTACTTTGAAAAATAAGAAAGATTACAACGTCGACCTTAACTTGATTTTCTCCTTTCCTCTCTTTCTTCCTTGAGAGAGTCCCAGACTTCTCACATCTTATAGCCTTTGAAACTTAAAAAGCAAAATGTGAGGATTAATACAAATAATGTAGTTCAGACAATTGTTCTTTTCTAATTTCCTAGGAAAAGGTAATTTACATTTATATTTACTTGGGTGCTAATGATCAGAAAATATGGCTGCCTCTCTATAGGAGACAATATTACATGTTCCAAGTCCTAAAACTTTAAGCTTCAATTAACAAATAGATTCTTATTCTTTTTCTATTTTGAACAATTGGCCTGAGCCATTTATATATTCTGTGTTTCTTTCAACAAATACTGTGAACTTTTTCAACCATATGTTAAAAATATTTACAAATTGCCATTTTATTTTTTTTTAATATTTTATTTATTAGAGAGAGAGAGACAGAGAAAGAGAGCTCAAGCAGGGGAGGGGGCAGAAGGAGAAAAACAAACAGACTCCCCTATGACCATGGTGCCTAATGTGGGGCTCAATTCCATGGGGCTTAATCCCAGGACCCTGAGGTCATGACCTGAGCCAAAGTCAGATGCTTAACTGACTGAACTACCCAGGTACCCTCAAAATTTCCATCTTAAAGTTTAAAAAAAATATTTAAAGTTTAGCTTATGCTACAATTTTCAACTTTTCTCCTGAGGAGTGCCCAGAGGCCTTCTTTCTCCAACTGTTATCTTAAGGTGTCTCCTCCTGTTGATGACAAGGTCATTCATGGAAGAGATCCTAGATCGGACCATGTATTACAAAAATTCTCTGATTTTGAGATAGAAATAGACTGGTACAATGTTCCCTAACCCCTGGCTGATAACGTCACCCACCTTAATTCCTGCAGTAGTTTTTTTGTGACAATATCCATCACTTTTTATTTATTTATTCACATATTTGTTTATTTATCTATCTGAGAAAGAGAACTTGTGAGTGGGTGGGGGAGGAGCAGAGGTAGAGAGAGAGAGAGAGAGAGAGAGAGAGAGAATTTTAAGCAGGCTCCACGTTGAGCATGGAGCCAATCACAGGGCTCAATCACATTACCCTGACATGACCTGAGCCAAAATCAAGAGTCAAACGCTTAACTGGCTAAGCCATCCAGACATCCCAATATCTACCACTATTAAAAGATCTTTTTAAGAGGACTTTATAGGTTCAAAACAAAATTGAGGGGAAGGTTGAGTTTTCCCATATATTCTCTGCCCCCACACAGGCATAGAACCCTCCCTCCCATCCCCATTATCAACCTCCCCAACCACAGTGGAATATTTGTTACCACTGATGAACCTGCATTGACATATCACATTCACCTACAGTCCAAAGTTTATGACAGAATTCCTTTCAGTGTTGTACATTCTAGGAGTTTAGGCAAATGTGTAATGACATATATACATCATTATAATGTCATTTGCATTGCCATAATGTTGGTGCTCTGTCATTTATTCCTTCCCTCCACAAACCCCTGATAACCACTGATTTTTTTTTTTACTATCTCCACAGTTTTCTCTTCTCCAGAATGTCATATAGTTGGAATCCTATAATACGTTGCTTTTTCGGATTGGCTTTTTTCACTTAGCAATGCATATTTAAGATTCTACTATATCTCTTTATGGCATGACTGCTCAGCTCTTTTTAGTGCTAAATATCCCATTATCTGGATGTACCCCAGTTTATCCATTCACCTACTAAAAGACATCTTGATTGCTTCCACATTTGGGCATTTAACATAAACTTGCTATAAATAGCAATGTTCAGGTATTTGTGTGAACATAAATCTTCAACTCCTTTGAGTGAACTTTAAGGAGTGCAATTGATGGATTGTATAGAAAGAGTATGTTTAGTTTTACAAGAAATCACCAAATTGTTTTCCAAATATATCCATTATTTTTAAATAAAGATTTTCTGCTTTTGCTTTTATTCCCCAACAACATCAGCAACAGGAACACTGTTTCCTAATGGTGAAGTCCATTTTAATTTTTATTTATTTTATTTTTTAAAGATTTTATTTGTTTATTTAACAGAGAGAGAGAGAGAGAGAGCTAGCATGAGTAGGAAGAGTGGGAAGCAGTGAGAGAAGGAGAAACAGACAACCCCGCTGAGCAGGGAACCTGAGGTGGGGCTCAATCCCAGGACCCTGGGGTCATGACCTGAGCCAAAGGCAGACACCCAACTGACTGAGCCATCTAGACCCCCCAGTGAAATCCATTTTAATGTTTAATTTTTCTGATTTTGTGTGTGAATGCTTTCACATTTAAAATGAATTTTTTGTGTTAATGATATCCGTACATTTTCATGCTTGTGGCAGATACCTTCTATTTATTGAACGCCTAATCTGATGGATAATCTTATATGTCAACTGGACTATGGTAACTAATTATTTGTTCAAACACCAGTCTCTAAGTTACTGTGAAAGTATTTTTAAGATGTAACTGAAAGAGGTGAATTACAATACATACTTGGACTAATTCACAGCATTTGGGGGTTTTCTTTGTTTGTTTGTTTTCAGCCATCCACTGTCTTAGGGTTTATAAAGCATATTTGTACATTCATTAATTCCACTGAATTTCAGGAGAACTCTCTAAGGTAAGCCAGATAGATAGCTTCTCTCCTTTTTACAAATATGAAAACACATCTTAGAGAGGAGAAATGAGGTTAGGTCATAGAACTAATAAACACTAGAGCTGGAATTTTCCATAATACACTTAGTGCAAAAAATGTTGCTAAATATTACTTAACTCTTATATAATGCCTATGTCCTATAAGGCACTTGTGAGGAAAATAGTTATCCATACCTATCTATATCTTTAGAGCTCTATATGGTAAAGAAAGAGAGGTTTGAAATACTAGCTTCATATCAGAATCACCTTAGATCTTTAACATATAAACACATTGAAAACTTTCCCATGTATAGTGTGGACTTCTAAGCTAAGTGTGGACTTCTAAGGCCAACTATTTAACTCAAGAAGAGTTAAAGGCAACATTTTACTATATGACCACCTCATAGTTAATTTTTATTTCTGAAAAATGTAATTAGACATAATATTGTTTGGGGAAAAGTGGAGTAGGAAGAAAAATTGGTAATCCGATTGAAACAGCAGAATATACCTATAATACCTATCTTGGATTGAAAATAGCATATTAATGTTTCTGCTGGAATTTATTTATTTATTTTAAAAATATTTTATTTATTTACTTGATAGAGAGAGACCATGACCAAGGGAAAACGCAGAGGGAGAATGAGAAGCAGACTCCCCATTGAGCAGAAAGCCCAACGTGGTCTGGGATCCCAGGACCCTGGGATCATGACCTGAACCAAAAGCAGATGCCTAACCAACTGAGCCACACAGGTGCCCCACTTCCACTAGAATTTATTAAGCATCTTGAAAATTAATAATGATAGCAGTATGAATAATTGACATATAAATAATTTCTGTAGTAATTTAGCTTGGAAAATATTAACTTTCATGAATTTTTATTGGATTCAATAGTTTCTAACATATACAATAAAATCTTGAGATCCATCTCTCATTCTTTATTTACCTTTTTCCATGGGTAAACATCATGGCTACATGAGGTGAGGCATAATTCATAGTGATTCCTATTCGATTTCCTCTCTGTAAAGCTGAATAAAACAAGTGATACTTTGAGTCCTTTTGCACAAAAGCAGTGCCTAAACACTGCTGTTTTTCAAAGCTAATTTTGAATTACTGTTTATAATATTTCATGTATTTAACTAAAAATTACTTAATACTTCCTAGATGCTTATCAATAAATGTCCTTTTTTTTGTTTAGTAGGATAAAGAAAGTTCAATATGGTCCAATTTATTTGCAGAGACACTGAATCATGTTTTCTTTGGACACATTTATCTATGCTCTAGTTAGACAGGCAATGATTTGTACGTTGAGCACTTGATCAATTTGAATTATCCACAGGGGATATGAATGTTCTACTCTTATGTCTTTCTTTTTCTTTCCTTTCTAAAGTAAAAAAAAAAAAAAAAAGAAAGAAAAAAGAAAAAAAAAGAATTTCTATGAATTCTAAACATCATAAGGTTGTATAAGTTTAGTAGAATATCTTCATTGCTTATGATTGAACTTAATTCTATAAGTGAAAAAGAATGTACTTAATATTTGGGGGATATAATTTCCCAGTCACTTAGTAAATTACCTCTCCCAGTGAAATCACCATCTACTTATTCATCAAATATTTATGTAATGTCTGTGATGTGTGATGTGTGAGTCACTATATATATATATATGTATATATATATATATGTTACAATGAATGTTTTTGATAAGAAACTTAGTTACAAAATAAATCTTGCACAATTGTGAAAGATCTATGGAGGTGAAGATCTGGAGAAATAACTGATGGGTCTTTTCAACTCAATCAGAGAAGGCAGGCTCTTTCAGCTACCAGCATGGAAGAGGGAAACTCATGGGGAAGTCTGTGGGAAGCTACTGACCTCTGTAGCCGCAACTACAGTGAATGAGCCTACAATGTAGTGAGCCTACAGTCAAGCTCCTGTGGATGTACTTAGTTTTGCTATGGTCAACTGGGCTGACAGAGATAAGAGCTAAAACAGGGGCAGAGGAGAGCCAGAAACTTGACTGGCATTTTTAAATTTGTTCATCACAATATATGAATAGATATGGTATGGAGAGTAATGGTAGCTACTACACTACCCACTAAGTTGTCTTAAAGCCCACTGTTGACAAATTCTGACCAAGAACCATCTATGAACCACCTTCACTAAGAATTATTTTACATGAGAGATTAAAAAAAAATGACCTTCATTAATCAAGTTAATAGTTTGTTTGTTTTTTTAAAATTACTCGTAATTTAGATTGGTTTTCCCAGAAGTAGTTTCTAGGAGCAAGGTTTGAGAGTGATTTGCTAAAACGTGTTTGGAGGAGGGGCACCTGGGTCTCTCAGTGGATTAAGTATCCGACTCTTGATTTCAGCTCAGGCCATGTTCTCAGAGTTGTGGGATCCAGCCTCACATCAGTTTCTACACTCAGTGGAGAGTCTGCTTGTTCTTTGTCCTCTGCTCCTGCTCTCTGCTCCTCCTGCTGTGTTCTCTCTGTCTCTCCTTCCAATACGTAAGTAAATAAAATCTTTTTTTTTATTTTTTTTAAAGATTTTATTTATTTATTTGACAGAGAGAGATCACAAGTAGGCAGAGAGGCAGGCAGAGAGAGAGAGAGAGGAAAGCAGGCAGAGAGCCCGATGCGGGACTCGATCCCAGGACCCTGAGATCATGACCTGAGCCGAAGGCAGAGGCTTAACCCACTGAGCCACCCAGGCGCCCACGTAAGTAAATAAAATCTTAAAAAGAAAAATGTTCACAGGAAAACCTGATAAGAAAGTAGGAAAAGAGAATGAAGAAGAGAAAGAGATCAAGAAGGTATTTGTTACTACACTAAATTTCATAGTGGATGACACTGACACACCCCTTGGAGGTAGGGTCTGAAGAAAGTGTAGGTCATATCTCCAATCCTGATTAGGGGCAAAAGAACTGGGATATTTTCATCTCTATCTCAATCAGATTTTTTACGGGATGCTTGTGCAACTGGATATAATACACAAGCTTTTGTACATTTACATAAATTCAGGAAAAATGCACAGAAAGTTTGAAGTAGTCCTCTAACAAAGAGAGACACAGTTGTTGCTATTGATACCAAAAGCATAGATGAAGGCAGGATGCAAAAAAATGGCAAAGGGGTCCATGGGAGAATGGACAGAGCATCTTCTATACAAGTGACCCTAATCCTATGAAATAGATCTGCTACCATGTAAATATAAAAAAAAATGAAGTACACTTACATAAGGGCAACTAGAAGGCAGAAACAAAAAAAGGAGGGAGAAGTAATATTTTATTTATCTAAAAAATTAACATTTTAAAACATTTCTAAAATATTTTTTAATATAGCCATATTAAAAAAAAAATAGTAAAGAAAAGAGAATGGAGATCTGGGTGAGATGGTGCAAACTTTTCTCAGATGTTATTGAACAAACTTCAGGAGTCCAAGTGAGGAAATATACTACCGCAGCTACACAATACTGCAGTCAGTCTACATATACAGTGAGAGCTTCAATTACGATAACAGAACAGTGGCTATTGACGGGTCTCTTAGCACCTGAATATACACACATCTTCACGTAATTCCATCTGGTACTCCAATTATTTGATCAGTTATCACAGGTCTTTGAGGGAAAAGGGGGAAAAAAAGTGTCTAAATGAGATCCTTGACAGTTCCATTTGCCATTCGTTGAGGGTAAGGCTATCTTGTTGATTGACCATGATTATTTTAGGAGATAACATTCTACTGGTCTAGGACATTGCATTGAAAAACACCAGAAATCTAATCATACTAATCAGATTAAATGTGAAAGTGGAACTGGTACTTTTATGAGGCATATTTGAGTTTTTTGAGGACTGATTTTATAATTGCTATTCTCATATTCTCAAGTAACTTGTGAGAGCAAATTTCTAAAAAAAAATGTAAAATTTCTGTGATACAGTCAAAAAAGATTTTTACAGCATGATAGACCTTAGTTTTAATGGAAGTATAGATATTCCACTTTAGGAAGAGAAATTACTATATTTTAAGCATTTTTTGAGATTAGTGGGACTGCCCTAGAAGAGGATATATAAATACACACACATACTTACTCTATACATACTATACAATGAAATACCTTATTTCATTTAAAACATTTCACTGGTAAACATTTTTAAAAGGTATATATAAGAAGTAATCTACAAAAGGTAGCATTTTAGTCATCAGACAAATGAGATCTATGATCAATATTTAAGTGAGTTCCTACTGATGTGAAGTTTGTATGTGGAAAAGGTAGTTGTATGACCTCTGTAGAAGCAGAGGTATGTATGTGCCTATGTTCTGTATTCGTTTGATATGATTTTTTAAAATCCACCTGTTAACTGAAGTTGTAAGTCATTTGTTCATGACAAAGACAAAAAAAAAAAATCTAAGAACAGGTTGTGTCAGGATGTCATCATCTCCTCTGTTCTCACCAATAAGAACTCAGTAGTCAGCCACTGAGGGGGACTTCTGGGGCTTACCAATGAAAAACATGGGAAGATGCAGCTATGCCAAGGGAGCATGTACGCTATAAATATCAAGAGTTTATGATGACTATCCTAGGGTGTTTTGTCTGACCAAGGAGACATTTTGTTCATCGAAAAATCTCTCTGAAGACCTTGGACAGTTAGCTCCTATCAAAAGAAGGCAACTCTTTTGCTGGCAATGGCAAAAGCCTTGCAGTGACCCCTTGAAGATCATCCTGCCCATCAATACCAGTGGCCTTGCTCTTGTTAATGTTCTCTAGCAATGTGCTATAGCTACAGGGAACTTGTTCTTCTGTACTGGTACCTGGATGTTAGCTCTTGGTTGACTAAGCCCTCTCTCCTGAGCCCCAGCTTTTACAAAGCTTTTACAAAGCTTTACAAAGCCCCAGCTTTTACCCCTCAACTAAATTTTGATACTATTCTTTTCCTCTCCCCTTGCTTAGAACAATAGTGTGATTAATCTATCATTGGTTTGGAGCATGCTCTTTCTTTATTGGCTTACTGAGAAACATTATTCTGCATGCTCTAGGCTTTTGAAATCTCCACAGTGAACCTGTGTTAAATAAATTGCTGGCAAAGACAAACTCAGTCTCTGAGCATAATTTTGTCCTCCAAAACAAAACAGGATGTGAAAGTGAATAGCCAAAATTTATTTATATACCTTGGAGAAATATATGCCTTAGTGTGTTTGGGCTACCATAACTGAATTTCATAGACTTAGTGGTTTCTAAACAACAGAAATTTATTTTTCACTGTTCTAGAGACTGAAAAGTCCAAGAGCAGCATTCTGGCAGATTCAGTGTCTGATGAGGTCTGGCTTCTTCCTTCATCGAAAGCCATCTTCCTGCTGTGTACGCCTATGATGAACAGGCAAGGGTACTCTCTGGGGTCTCTTTTAATGGGGCACTAACCCCGTTCATGAGGACTGCACTCACATGGCCTAACATATCTCAAAGCCTCACCTCCAAAGCCATCGCATAGGTGACTAGGTTTCACCATTATAAATTTTGGGAAGACACAAACATTCTGTCTACAACAATATAAGTATATATATATTGTATAATATAATATACAATATATATAAAATATAAGTATGAAGGACTATATTATTACTCCTTAATGTCACATATTTTAAGAAGTTTCAAGTAAGTTAGATTGATACAATATACCTGGAAACAGTTTATTGCTTTGTTGGGGTTTTAAAAATGGTATTTAATTTTGTGGAAAACAAATAATATATCTAAAATTGCTAAGGATTTACCAACATGTTAGGTAAATCTAAGGACTTACCAACAATTTGATGGGAAAGCAATGATTATATGTCAAAGTTTTTAAATTTGGATGCAGTGAAACATTTAGAAAACCACCATAACTTTAGTTATTTCATTTAGGGAGGAAGAGCATTTACTTCTTTAAGAATGTGTACATAGAATATGGATTGACATCCATGATTTATGTATACTATTTCACTGAATGTTCCTTGGAACATAGCTCTTACTCCTATTGGCTATAAGATATGATACAAAGTTTCAAAGTACAGTTTTTTCATGTTGGAAGCAGAATTTAAAATTATTTTAATCAGATGCCAGATTTGGGACATTTTCATGTAAAAAAATTCCTTGATAATTCATGAATCCTATTATTTTTTCTACTTTTGTTTCTTTGTTCAACAAATGTCTGTTGATTGTCTATTATGTGCCAGGTAATAGTTTAAAAAAAATAACAATAACAAGAAACCAAAAAAAGAGATGTACCTGCTTTTACACAAAAAAATTTATGCTAATGGAAGAAACAGATGGTAATTTTAAAATTTAAAAATCTATCATTACAGAGGACACCAGGTAGCTCAGTTGGTTGGGCACCCAAATCTAGATTTTGACTCAAGCCAGACTCTCAGGGTCATGAGATCGAAACCCGCATTGGGCTATATGCTCAGTGGGGAGTCTCCTTGAAATTCTCACCTTCTCTCTCTGCTTCTCTCCCCGCTCTCTCTCTCAAATTAAAAAAAAAAAAAAAAATCTATCATTATAAAGTCGGTGTGTAGCTGGCTATATCAGATAAGCATATAATAAAAAGGTATGCCTAATCCTTGAAGACATATAAAACATCTCTATAGAAACATGGTGAACTTGGGAATTGTGTGGCTGTGCATGGTGACAATCTGTATTGTCTCTCTCAGGTAAGCTAGAAAATCCAGAGCCTTTGAAGCAGCCAGAGCAAGGCACACTTAAAAAGCTGAGTGTCCATGTGGATGTCACAAAGGAATGGGTCATGGCTGATGAGATGGGGTTGAGCAGCAATGTCTGACTAATGATTGCATTATATGACATCCTCAGGATTTTTGTCTCTACCCTATGAGAAGTCAGATACTTTAAGTGAATTATACTGGAAGAGAGTTTGATTTTTAAATTATTGCATTTTAGATCCTTTGAGATCTCCAAATAGACATTGGTTAGATTTTTCATTTATTCTGGAGATCAGCAAAGAAATGTGGAATGAAACAGTCACAAAAAGTTAATATAAATATAGCTGACTAGACATGTATTTAATACACATATATCAAATTGTTTTGGTGAGTATACCTGTTGTGTGCTAAGAGAAATAATTAGAATTTTGATGCCAAAAACACTTATATAGCATAATCCTATCATATGACAGATGAATCAACAATTTTACATAACTGTTAAGGTTTGATTATTCTTCAGCAAAGATCACAGAATATAATGTTTTTTTATATATTTCTAATATCTCTTCATTTTATAGTTGGAAAAAGTGTTGTTTGGTATTAAAATGTAATGTTTGGAACCTAGTTCACAACTAGTCTGTGTGTGAACAGTTTAAAATACATATGCTTATTTTACTATAATAAAATTGTTAATGCATAAATGTATAGAGATCTACCCTTGTACCTATGTACATACCAACCTACCAATCATCTATCATGTATCTATATTTAAGATTTCATATAAGGACATATCCATTCTTGTAAATACTAACTTTGGAAAATATGCCTTTTATTTAAAAAAAAAGAAAAAGAAACTTAGTTACATATATAGAGAGCTAGGTTTGAGTATTCAAAATTCCCAAAATTGTGCTTTCACGTAAGTACTACCAGCAATATTAAATAATTGCAACTGATTTGCTATCGTATATTAAGTAACATTGTGTATTTAGTGAAAGATATTGTAAGCGGTTTCCATTTCTAAAATGTAATAGATAACTGTAGGCTAATGGTTCTGCTGCATCTACTAAAAAAAAAACCTGAATATTTATTTATTTGTTTGTTCATTTATTTAAAGATGCTAGGGATCTCTGGACGAGTTACCTTCCAGAAATGATAAAGCCAATATAAGGTGAGCTACAGATCACTGACAATTTTCCCACTTATGAGACAATTGTTATTTTAGGTACTGGCAAGAAGTTGTATTCTGAAATTGCTACTTCTGTGACACTTGTATGCTTTCACATTACCCTCTGAGTTAAGTAGTTAACAACTGTATATCTAGTTAGCAAATTCTTTATATTAACTTCTCTCTGTTTGAATAACTGCTATGATTCATATCTTCTAACTAGACTCTTACTAACACAAGTAGGAATTTAATATGATATTTTTTAACATTAGGAATAGTATATTGTCAGGTTGATTGAAGGTAGAATTTTGGTAGATTTCTACAGTTGTGAATGTCCTTTACTGAGAACATTAATTTGCACATTTTTTTAAAATAAATTTTCTCCTGTAAATAGTTAGGTGGTATTAAGATTATCACCCAAACCAAAGGCCATTTTAGAAGTGCTGAATGTTCAGGTGTATTTGAAAGAATTTTACAGTGCTGATATAAGTATCTGGCCCATTTTGTGGTATTGTGAGTGTGAAAGAGACAAGAAGGAAAAGTTATATGGAAGGAAAGAAGAAAAAGCAATTCTAACATTTAAGTCGATGTATTCATTAACGTAAATACCTTTTGAATTATATTCAGGGCCATATTCTAACTATTTTAATTATTATAAATTGCTACACTATTTATTGGCCAGCAATGTGACTCACAATTAATATGTTAAAAACAATATCCTAACATAGCAGGTGTCCCTGAGTGTGAGCTTAAGGGTATATATTTTTTTGAGACTATAGAATAAAGATATAGAAAATGGGAAAATACAAAGACCTTTCACTCTATTGTATTTACCTTTCCTTAGAAATGGCTTATATGGATTTTCTGGAAAGCATATTTTCAAAATCATATATTACTATCTTAATTTTCTCTCTATAACCAGTCTCTTCAACTAAGAACAATTCCAAAATTTCTTTGCAATATTTAAAGTAGTCAAAGTTATTTGTCACCTCTCCATTTTCTCCATAAAATAATAAAAATTATATTAAAATAAAAGAAATCTATGAACTAGAAATAAAATATGGTCGGCTGTGAAGACCGAGCAGAGCAGCCAATATCAGGATCCAAGTCACTGAGCTTTTCAGCATATGTTCCAACATCTCATGACTTGTTACTTACAGAACAATTCACTTCACTCAACCCCGTCATAAAAATGAAAATATATAAATCATTCATCTTTCCAGGTTTTCAGACATAAACCTGGAAACATCTGTGGCTTTTTGGTTCACTATGCAATGTCCAGATTAGTCATTCAGTGTTTGACTTTTGTTTTTTTCAATCCTGGAATATGTTTTCATAATAACTACTACCTGCTACAAACCAGAATATTTTGACAGAGTTTTTGGTTACTTTCTTAGTTTTCCCTTAGTAAGTTTTACTTATTCCTTAGGATTTCTTAGCTAATGATAACTATGACCTAACTGCAGTGAAAGCACTACCATGATTTTTGAAGCAAATACAAGTGGTAGAGGAAAAGCCAAAAGAAAATATGAGATATTTTACCACTGAAGAAAATGCAAGATCTGGAATTATAAACTGTGCTAATGGTACAAGGTGATATTAGTTTTAGTCTTAGTTTAATTTTTTAAAAAAATTTATTAGTAATGACACTATTCACTGTCCCAAAGTCAACGAGTAAACATATTCACAGAACTTTTTGGTAATATGGGTATGAAGTAGAGAATTTTATGTTGGGTATATTAAAGATGGAGGCAGAAAAAGCTATATAAAATGGTAAAAATCCTATTAGCAGGATTTTTCCTAAAAGAAGATTGCCTTAAAGTTGGGATCTTAATGTGTTGAAGATAATATGTTACTATATGGTCTGAATTGGTTTTAAGAGTCCTTTATTTTTTTGTAAGACTTTATTTACTTATTTGTTAGAGAGAGAGCATAAGCAAAGTGAAAGGCAGGCAAAGGGAGAAGCAGGTTCACTGATGAGCAAGGAGTTCAATGTGGGACTGGATCCCAGGACCCTGGGATCGTGACCTGAGCCAAAGGCAGCTGCTTAAAGAATGAGCCACCCAGGTGTCCCAAAAGTTCTTTTTTCTTTTTTCCCCCTTAAATCTACTATTTATTTTGAAAGAACAAGCTTTTATAAAATAAAGAAATGGGTTTCAGATTTTTTCCCCTTATTTCTTCTCTCAAAATCTCAGCTATAAATCTGGTTGTATCTCTTAATGAGGCAACTTGCAACTTCAAATTTTAGTAAAGATTTCCAGAAAAAAAAAAAAAAGTACCCAGAGGCAAATATTTTAATTTCTGTTTGTCTTTTGTTGTCAGGTATTAAGGGGAAGCAAATTTTCTTGCAAAATTGCAAACCAAGAAGACCAAGTTACCAGAAAAGAATGTACATCGTATATTCAATTTTTCAACAAATAAGCCAAGGTTTCAAAAAACACATAATAAGAGCTGAATTTAAAAGATAAAATCTCCCTTTCATAAAGGAATTCCTATAGAGAAAAGTTATATACAGATGGGCAATAAATTATTACACACATCAAAAGAAAGCTATTTACTAGGTAAACGAGAAGAGTGAAAGAATATTGATGAAGACCTCCCTGGGATGGATGCTAACAGTGCTTTACTTCAAAGGTCATACCTTAACTGGATCTCTGATTTTTTTTTTAAAGAATGGCTAGAAGGTCACCAGCTAAACAAACCGAAAAGATATTTTACTAGAGGACAAGATAATATAATCTAAAACAGAAGCATGAAGTGGGATAACATCTTAAATGAACGGGAATTTTTTTTTTTTTTTTTTTTTTTTTTTTTTTTTAACATCTGTGAGATTAGGGGTCAGAAAACTGTTCTGCATTGGTGAAATCCAGCCTGCCAGCAGTTTTGATATTTTCTGGAATGCAGCCATGCCCATTAATTTACTATTGCTTATGGCTACTTTCTTGTTACAAGGCAGTGTAAGGTAGTTGAGACAAAGAGCATATGGTCCTCAAAGCCTCAAATATTTACTATCTGGCCTTTCACAGAAAAAGCAATTGCTGAGCTTAAGTTAGAGTAAATGTGTACATAAAAAAGAGGCATGGGGGCACCTTGATGGCTCAGTCCATTAAGCATCCAGCTCTTGGTTTCAGCTCAGGTCCTGATTCAAGCCCTGAGTCTGGCTCTGGGCTCAGCAGGGAGTTGGCATGAGGAGTCTCTCCCTCTGCCTTTCTGCCTCACCCCCATTTTTCTCAAAGTGGAGCCTGAAAATGGCTTGCGTATAAGCAGTTTACTTGGGAAGTATTTCCACAGAGCAGGAGTGAGGAGCAAAGTCATGAAAAGAGGAAGACAGAAAGGCAATCGGAAGATGTTTCTGAGTTGCCCACTGGCAGTATTGAACTTGCCCTAAAGCATGTGTTCTTGGCAAACAGCAATGGTGAAGACCTCCTCCAACTTGTGTTTGGGAAAGTACTTACTACAAAGAACAATCCTTCCCCACACAACTTAGATAAAACTCCTAGATGGCTCCTATGTTTACCTATGACAAGGCCAGACACAGACTTTCCAAATTCCCATTCTTTATCTCATAAATAATGAGGAGTACTGTTTGTTACCACTCACTAATCCGACAAAATGCACACTAACGTGATCCAACTGTAGTTAGGTATCTCCCTTCCCCTTCAGGCCCCAGAACTTTGGCTTACCATTGGAGAGAGAGCCGAATCCTAACCACTAGACCACCAGGGAAGTTTGACTTAACATTGGAAACAACCTCTTGTTAATAACCTTCTGAAAACTGACTGACCTCGAGAGAAAACACTCTCTGGTAAATTCTTTCATCATACCACTGATTCAGCCTACGCCCTGATGTCTAGTTCTTTCTAGCTGGTTCTCGTGAAGGCTACTTATTTGACAACATGTGTGTGGGATGCTAATGTTCTATCCCATGAGACCTTCTGAAAAATCATATGATATTCTTCTGAAAACTCTCCTCCAGGGAGATAAAGGCAAGGGGGAGCATTTGCTGATCTGTTTCATCCTCCATTGGTTAAGAGTGCCCTTGTGGATGTTAACTCCTTCACATTTCCCAGTTACACATTGAAGAGGGTTGTGAATTCACCTCATCACCAGCCTCTCCCCTCCCTTAAACTTTTGGGATTTGAATGGGAAGATGATGAAAGCCTACAACTGTATATTTTATAAAACTTAGATGGTGGTGTTAATCTCATAATTCCTGCTGGGAGACAGTATTATTTCTGATATACTATCTTGCTAAGGAACTGGAGGAATCAAATTTAGGGTTCCCTATATAATCCTTTCTTCCAAAAATGTCTCACTTCACAGTTCAGAAAAATGATGTGATATTTTTTGGAATTACTAAGTATACCTATCTCGATTATATACTTAGGTACTAGAAAATAGCCAAGGGGTTAGGTCATGAATGTATTAGACTCACTGTATGATGGATTTGAGTGAGACTCCTTCATTTATCACCTCTATTCCTAAAATTATCATTCTATCTCAAAAACTATAATGGCACTTTCAGTCCCGTGGTATCAGTGCCGATTCAGACCCTATGTCCAACAGTGTCCAGAAAATTTGGATATTTTGCTTTCATCCCGTCCATTGCAAGGATTTTCCTCTAGCACCTCAGCATCCCCATAGGTAGCCAATGGCTCTGCGGCAGGGAAACTGACATTTAAAAACTGAAGGGTTGATATTTTTCACCATGATCACTGATGTCAACTTTCTTCTCATTAACTCTCATTCCTTTTTTCCTAGTTATTCAAGTCAAGTAACACCTATCTAACTGTCTATCTTTCTCACTCCTCAAAATGCCAGGATTCATTAATCATCTTCACAGATCCCTGCAGGTTATAGCAACCTAATTACCATTTGGCCCTTGTGATCCATTATGGTCATTAATCCACCTTGTCCTCACGCATGGAGTGTTGCCATCTGGTCCCAGCCATTCCAGAGTGTCCCACCTTCCATTCAAAATAGGCATCCCAGTCAAGAGGTGTATCCCCTACATTTAACCTTGCCCTGAGCATCCCAGTCAATAGGTATATCCCCTACATTTAACATTGCCCTGGAGAAGAGTGCTTTTACCAAGATTTTTAAAGATGCCAGTACCCCCTTACCTATACATTTCTCACCGCTTTAGCAAAGGACATTTCTCTGTTTCCTTCCAAGGAAGGCATTTTTTATTTTCTTGAGGCTTCTAACTCTGTCCTCAACACTGTAGTAAACTATCTCCACTTCATTTGCTGTAAGTTAGTATTTCTTAAAACTTAAATATGATACAAATTATCTGGAGTCTTTATATAATGCAGATTCTGATTGAGTACATCTGATGGGACTTAAATTTTTGTATTTCTTTTTTTTAAGATTTATTTATTTATTTGAGAGAGAGAGAGAGAGAGTACAAGGGAATGGGCAGAGGAGTAGGGACACAAGCAAACTCCCTGCTGAGTGGGGAGTCTGATATAGGTTTGATCTCAGGACCCTGAGATCATGACCTAAGCCAAAATCAAAAGTTGAACACTCAACTGGCTGAACCACCTAGACACCCAAAATTTTGTATTTCTAGTATATTCCTAACTAATACATGCTACTGATCTATAGATGACCATTGAAAAACAGTGTTATAAGTGGGCAGCTATTACATCCAGATTGCAAAAACAATCTCAACTAAGACATGCTCCAAGTTCTTCTAAGACAATAAATCTCTTACACTTGGATTGCCTGGACTGATACCCACAAAACCCATTTCACATTTTTTTTTTTAATTTCTTTCCATTACTATTGGTGGTCCTGCACTTTCTTCAGTATGTAATTAATTTCCTGGCAGAGCAGGGACCATATTTTTCTGCTAAACTTTACTGAGCCTGGATCCCTTGAAAGAGAATGAAGGACAATAAGAATCAAACAGAGGAAGAGAAATGCCGACCAGTGCTCAATCCACTGTGATCTTTGGAGGAAATTTATGAAATGCTTCTCAGACTTTTACACTCAGAGAAACAAGTAATTTCTTTTTAAATATGTGCATGATGGCTCGATTTGTTTGAACTTCCCTGAACTTCTGAGGTGCACATGTATAAAGGCTAGAGGGGTCTCAGTGGGCTTTCTTTATGGCTTTAGTGAAGCCTTGGGAGAAGAGGTAAGGAGCTGTCAAGTTGCACAAAGCTGTCACAAAAGTAGTCGCTGCAGTACAGGCTAACAAGAAGTGAAGGTGAATTACTTGAAATGGCACAAAAGAGTTGTCCAGTGTATCTTCCATCTATCTTTTTGACCCCACCTCCCTGTTTGTGTTCCTTCCTCCCTGTTCTTTCTTCTACTCATTGCTCAGTGCCATATACCAACAGCAAACAGCTGATAATCAGATATGGTTTCTTAAATCTTTCTTTTTCTAACAATGGGCCTGTCTCTTCCAGTCTCTGCACTGAGGAAACAAGCTCTTAGGTAATCCCGCTGAATTAGAGTTCTGGACACCAAACCCTGCAAACCTCTATTCCAGTCAAGTTTTACCTCTCACTCTCTAGATTTCAAACCCTTATTCTTTGTCCGCATCTGGAAAGCAAGGTTACCCTTGTAAACAAGTACTTGATAGTACTTGCTAATGTGCAGAAATTCATTGTGCCATGTGCAAAACTGTTCTGAAAACAATAGAGCCCCAAACAAAAATATAATCTGTTGTTTTGATGCAATAACTAATTCATAATACATAATGATGAGAAAAGCCCACAGAATGCTTAAAATATGTATTTATTCCAGAATTATATGCGTTTAAAGTAGAAAAGTATAACTGAATTGAGTAAATGCTTAAAGTTGGAATTTCTAACATTTCAAGGGAATCTTCTGCTGCTTGTTCTTTTGCTTTTTTAGTGACTTTTGAGTATCAGTACAGACACATAACTGCCCTTCTCTGAGCAATCACCTACTGCCAATAGCCCTACTACCTGCTTTAAAGATCTTACTTTATGTACTCCTCACAATAAGCCTGAGAAATAGATATTATTATGGTTCCATTTTACTTATAACAACCACTAGTCTTTAAGTCTTTTTTTAAATATTTTTTTAAATCTTTTTTTAAAAGATTTTATTTATTTATTTGACAGACAGAGATCACAAGTAGGCAGAGAGGCAGGCAGAGAGAGAGAGAGAGGAAAGCAGGCTCCCTGCTGAGCAGAGAGTCCGATGTGGGACTCGATCCCAGGACCCTGAGATCATGACCTGAATTGAAGGCAGAGGCTTTAACCCACTGAGCCACCCAGGCACCCCAGTCTTTAAGTCTTAAATTATGTTCTAGTTAAGACAAAGTTAGTAAGTAGAGCTTAGATCCAGGTTTGAATGAGAAGTCTTTTAAGTTCTTCATTACAGTTTGATTATACCTCTTGAACTGTCTTGGATAAACCCAGTTTATGTCTGTCTAATTATTAATAGTCCCTTTCACTCCTTAAATTATCCTAATTTTCCTTCTTTCTTTTTATTTTTCATCCTAGTTTTCATTAGGTATTTAGTTACCCTATTATTCCATCATTTTTTGCCTTATCATTAAATACAGTAAGAATAGATCAAATATTTCATATTTTTCAATTTGTGTCTGTGTGTTTTAAAATAGTAATAGTATCATTCTCTAAATCTTATACACTATGCTGCAAGGGAGCAGCTACTTGGCTTCTTAAGCTCACTCGTGCATGCATCATGCCACAAAAATGTTTGGCATGAAGTAATTGATGTGATCAATATCCTAAAATAGCCAGTCTAGGTTTGGTGCTGAAAAAACAACAGCAAAAACTAAGACAGACAAAACCCAAACCAAAACATTGATATACCTCATATTTCTAGTACTGGCATATAATTCTTATATTTCTCTGACATTTCTTTATAAGTTTGTTCAAACATCCAGGGATTATAACTCAAAGGTTTTTTCAAAGCTAAACATTTCTGATATAAACTTGCTAAGAAAAATCTTTTAACTGTATACCAAAGAGTTCAGTAAGCACTGTGGACCATCTAGTATTTGAACTCACGTTTTCCTGCTACCTTGGGAAGAATTCAAAGTTTTGCACAACATATTAAAAAAACAACTTTTTAGTAAAGTCTAATTTGCATAGCCAAACCCCAAGGATCACTGGGGTTCCTGAATAATTTTGATGATTGTCCTCATAGGAGGAAAACTATTAACAGACTATTCTTTTTCTTCTCTGTCATCTATAAATAGATAATGTCTAGTAAATACTAGTTTGCAACTGTTGATTCCAAAGACATATAATATTACAAGTCACAGCTGCAGAACTGAAATCTTCAGTCAATAACTCCTAGTTACTATGTTGTGCTAGTTGGTCACTTTGACCTGAATTAAATTGAAGAAGAGATTTCACTAGAACATGAACACATTCTATGGGTATTTAAGTTCTTAAGGTACAAAAATTGCCAAAGTTTTTACTCGGATGATTTAATTAAGAGTACAGATTTCTTACACACTCAGTGTTAAATATATTTTAAAAGAACCCTTATAAAATGAGTTGATTATATATTTAGATACACTGCTTGCCTAATATATATCTGTGCCATTGTGCATGGTATAATATATATTTGAATTTGTTAAATGAAAGACATGTTTTCTATGTAGACTCACTCATGATGTGGTCATTTCTATCGAGAGTGTAAAATGGAGGAAAGTAGAGGGTAATTTCATTTTATATAAAAATATATGGAATTATTCCCCATGAACATACTGCTATTAACTTCAGTTGTTCGTTTTAATACATAGTTTCTTATTTCAGCAAATATCCCTGGTGTTGTGATGGCACATAGATCCATATGTCTTTCACAGTGAATACATTTTAATTTAAAAATCACCATGTACATTTCTTTTCCCAACAAATGCTTTAAAGAAATGGGCATGGACTGAAGTCCAGTAAAAATGATCGCTATTTCTTATTCTCCCATTGCTACTTACCGAATGCGTGACTACAAGCAAGTTCTTTAAGACTCAGTTTCATGACCTTTTTCATCAGTTGCCTCACCTCAAGTAGATGAAATTATTCTAGAGTCTTGATACTGGCCTTTCTAGTCTCCTCTCCTCTCCTCCATTTCTTTGTTTTAGAGAATGGGGCCAACTTGATTGCTCTATACCTGACAAACTTTTATTTTAAGAATATACTATAAGATTGGGGCGCCTGGGTGGCTCAGTGGGTTAAGCCGCTGCATTCGGCTCAGGTCATGATCACAGGGTCCTGGGATCGAGTCCCACATCAGGCTCTCTGCTCAGCAGGGAGCCTGCTTCCTCCTCTCTCTCTGCCTGCCTCTCTGCCTACTTGTGATCTCTCTCTGTCAAATAAATAAATAAAACCTTTAAAAAAAAAAGGAATATACTATAGGATCAAGGACATAAGAAATGAATGTTCTCACTCTCTGCAAGCTTTAGGAACGACTGAATATCCATACTATAAAAGCCACATTTATTTAGAATCAATCAATTTTACAACCTTTGCTCTTAATTAGTGTTGAAAGGATAAATTATATGTAATAGACTTATAAACCTCAAGTTACTTCTTGTGAATAGTGAATCTCATGACTCAGTTAAATGAAATGAAAACCCAAATCAAATTGTCATGAGTGTAGACATATTAATGACCTCTCCAAGATGTCCACAACTAATTTCCAGAACCTGTGAATATTATATTACATGGCAAAAAGGAACTAAGGTGGCAGATGGAATTAAGGTTGCTAATCAGATGATATTAAAATATGGAGATTAGGGACACCTGGGTGGCTCAGTTGGTTAAGCAGCTGCCTTTGGCTCAGGTCATGATCCCAGCGTCCTGGGATCGAGTCCCACATCAGGCTCCGTGCTTGGCAGGAAGCCTCCTTCTCCCTCTGCCTCTGCCTGCCATTCTGTCTGCCTGTGCTTGCTCTCTTTCCCTCTCTCTCTCTGATAAATAAACAAAATATTTAATAAATAAATAAATAAAATAAGGAGATTATTCTGAATTAGTTGGATATGCACTAGGTGGGACACAGGGATTCTTAAATGTGCAAGTTGGAGACAGAAGAGTCAGTCTAGAAGTGAAATAATGTGAGAGAGATTTGAAAGCAATTGCTGGCTTTGAAGATGAAAGCAAACCATGAGCCAAGGGGGGTGGGCAGCCTCTAGGAGCTGGGGCGGGTGCGGGGGGGAAGAGAGGATAATTTCCTAGAGCCTTCAGATGAAAACATAGCCTTGACAATTTGATGTTAAACTAGTGAGATCCATAGAATTTTGACCTCCATAATAATAAGATGCCAACACATTTGTGCTGTTTTAAGTCAATAAGTTTGTGATAATTTGTTACAGTAGCCTCTGTAAACTAATAGTCATTAACAGGAAACTAACACAATCATTACTGAGCTGCTACTTCAGTAGACAATAGGCTGTCTTAATTATTAGTAATTTTTAAATATTTTTCCAGTGTTATAATATCTAAAAAATATATAATACAAATATCCTTATAAAATATTGTGTATGCAGTAGAATGAAATCATGGACTTTAGAAACATGGAAACTATCAATACAATCATAAAAAGAATACAAAGTAGCATGTATTTTTTAACTGTAAATCTATAACATGAATGTATGTAGAGAAGTTCTGGAAAACGACAAGAAATACAAATGCAATACAAAGGCTAAAATATCAGTTCTTATGTCTTATATATTTTTATTGTTAAAAGTTGTTCTGGTTGTTGTTTGTAAAACTGGTGTAAAATAAATAATTTGGCCCAGCTGGGAGTTAAGCCTCCACAGTCACTCAGCATTCATGGGGCAATATTAAGTGGTACAAGGTGGACATGTCAACACTGCTGTCCCCTTCCCTGATGTTAGCTTAGTCCAGTGGGGAGCTGTTTTTTCACTCAACCCAGTATCAACAAGGGGGAATAAGGTTAAATACAGCTGGCATTTCACATTTTCCTTCCATCCATTCTGTCTTACTCTAAACCTTGTGCCAATGGGACCCAGTAAAGTGTTGAGTTTCCATGTCAATTCAAAAACAACAAAACAATGAACATTTGCTCTTCATTTACTCTCTCCCTGGTGTTGGAGGGTCTGGTGTGTTGAAGAGTGAGTTTCTACTCTCTCTGGGAAGGTATCAGTAGGGCTGAGGGGGGTGTGAAAAATCACTACATCTGTCTGTAATGAGACAGTGTGAATCAGTAGCTTTAATTGTCAAGCTGTTTGTGGGCACAGAGGCAAGTTAAGCATATGAACCCATCTGGTTCACTTCCACAGGAAATCATCCTGCTTTTTTTTTTTTTTTTTTTAAATAAAAAACAGTTAACTCTGACCCAGAGTCTCATAATATAATATCCCAAATGTTAAAATATAATTGAAGAAGTATTCATTATACAAAGAGCCAGGAAAATCACAACATGAATGAGAAAAGATCAACAGGTACCAATAGTGAGACAAATCAGATATCAGTATTATCTGACATGTCTTTTAAAACAGCCATCATAAAATGCTTCAATGAGCAATTTAAATTCTATTGGAACAAATAAAAAATAGAAAATCTCAGCAAGGAAGTAAAACTTTAAAAAAACATATATATATATATATATATATATAAAACTTATATATATATATATAACTAAGAAGTAAATCATATATATAATATATGAAAAACAAATTACTAACTAAGAAGTAAATCATATATATAATATATGAAAAACAAATTACAGATAGAAAAATGAACAAATAAATGTCACTGGTGAACTTCAGATGATAGAGGATAAAACTAATGAACATGATAACAGATCAATAATATTTGTTCAATCTGAATATTGGAAAGAAAAATAGACTGAATAAAATCAACGGAATCTCAGGAAACACTGATACAATAACAGAAGAAGTCACATTTTTATCATCAGAGTCTCAGGAGAGGATAGAGAGAATGGAACTGAAAAGGTATTCAAAGAAATAATGATTGAAAACTTCTTCAAATTGGCAAAACATAAAATCTTTGATTCATGAAACTGAATGAATGCCAAAGAGCATAAAGCCACAGGAAACCAAGAAACCGAGGAATGTAATTAAACATATGAGACTAAAGACCAAAGAAAAACCTTAAAAAGCAGCTATAGATAGCTAACACATCACTAATAGGGAAAAATGAAGAAACACTGCTTCAAAGGATGGCAGATTTTGCATCTAACACCCTGTAGGCCAGAAGGAATTGGGACAACATTTTTGATGCACTGAAAGAAAAGAATGGTGAACTCTAATTCTTATATCTGGAGACCATCTCCTTCAGGAATGAAGGAAAAATAAAGATTTTTTAAGAGGAAGAAGAAACAGATAATTTGTAGCTAGCAGACCTACCTTTAGAGAATGGATAAAAGTAGTTCCCTGAATGGAAAAGAAAAAAAAAAAAAAAAGAGAGAGAGAGAGAGAGAGAGAAGGCTTGAAATTTCAGAAAGGAAAGAAGAACATCAAATGGGCAAAACTAGGAGTAAACATAATAGACTACCCTACTTCTGCTGAATTTCTTAAGTCATATTTGATGGTAAAAACCAGCATTATATGAAATATAATATAGTTTGTTCAATTATATTTAAGAAGTGGGAACGACAAAAGGGCCTAAATGGAAATGTGTTCTACATTTCATGCCAAGTGGCAAAAAGTCATTACAAGTACACCATAATAGGTTAATTGACAATGCAAACTTAAAATACAGTAAAGCCAAAGAAATCTATGCTGAGAACTATGAAATTAAACTTCTGAAACTGAACGCAGAAAAGAATCTCAGAAGTAGGTATAGAAATATATATGGTAATTTCTACAGCCACTGCTAGGAAAACTACAAAGCAATATACTCCAAAACATAATAATTAATTCAAGATAGAATCTTAAAATTTGCTCAAGTAACCCACTGGAAGATTTAAAAAAAAAAAAAAAGGAGAAGCAGAAAAAAAAAAAAAGGAAAAAATATTCTGAAGAAATAAGAACTTATATTCACAGACACATAGTATAAAAAGGTACAGGCCAGCTTTTTTAGTAGCAAAAACACTGCTAACATGTTTTAGTGATTGTTTAAATGAATTATACATTGATACTATGGAGCATTACTCAGAAATATACAAAAGTGAAAAGGCCAATATTTAACTGTTACATAAAATACAATTCCATTTATCTAATAATCTTGAAATGGCAAGATTATAGACACAAAGAAGAGATCGGTTGCCAGCAGTTGTATGTTTGGGGTGGTGGTAAAGTCTGTGTCTATGGACAGGGAGCACCAAGGATCCTTATGATAGCGCTATTCTATGTGGGACAGTGGTGATGGCCCATGAATCTACAGATGTGATAACATAGGACTCAGACTTGCCTCTCCCAACACAAATGTAAATGAGGGCATTAAATCTGGTAAAATTTAAGCAAGCTCAACAGATTGTATCAATGTTAATTTCCTGCTTGTAATATTGTACCATAGAAATGCAAGATATTAAGATTTGGTAAAATTGGAAGAAGGCTCTGTCTATATTATTACTTAAAATTGCATATGAAGCTATAATTACCTCAAAATGAAAATTTGATAACTAATACAGGTCGGTTAAATTAAGAAAAGAAAAACTGAGCTTCAGGCTGTTGTCCCTAGGATGGGGTCTTAAAATTCCTGCCCTAGAAAGATAAATGCTGCCAGGAGAATGATGATAGGCTCTTAGAACAGTTGCTTTAGAAGACTTGCAATTATAAATCCTTTCTCTGCCCCTTTAAGATGTTAATCTTCAACCACCCAGAAATCTCACCTCAAGGATCTGAGAGTTCTCTCTTTGAAAAGAAAATATTCGGGGAGATAACTTCCACTCTTGCCTGCCAGTTCCTATGGGAGGGGAGGGGCCTAAATTCTATGCCCAACTTGTTCCAACTTGCACAATGACCCCCTGCCTGTCATAAGAATACAAGAGGTTTATTTCACCTCTGGATAAGTATCAATTATCATATGCAGATGACCTACTCTTGTGGATCAAATCCTTCCTTTATGTTCTTCAGGGTCTTTCCTTTATCATACTCCAGCATTTAAAAATTTCCCACCTTGTGTTTCTATGAAGTTGTGGTCAGTCTGTGCTGCGTTCTCTTCTCTGCTGCAGTAGGTTACCACTAAATAAAATCTGGCTTTACCACCTTTAACCACTCTCCAGTTTTGTTTCTCTCTCTCTCTCTCTCTTTTTTTTTTTAAGATTTTATTTATTTATTTGACAGACAGAGATCACAAGTAAGCACAGAGGCAGGCAAAGAGAGGTAGAAGCCGGTTCCCCGCTGAGCAGAGAGCCCAATGCGGGGCTCAATCCCAGGACCCTGGGATCATGACTTGAGCTGAAGGCAGAGGCTTTAACCTGCTGAGCCACCCAGGTGCCCCTTGTTTCTCTCTGACAGTAGCAATCACACCCTTGCCATTTCCAAGTCCTTGCTGGTATCACCAATTTTTGCAATCCCCTCAGAAGTGAGGTATAATTTTCATTTTGGTTTATTACATTCATATTACATTTATATGTAGAGGCTATTCTAGTGGCTTCTATGTGTCATTTTCTAACATTTCAGCTCTCACTTCACAGGCTAGGGAAGCCATGAAGAGATTCTACCGTATATTGACTGTATCTGTTTCAATTATATATCTGGAACTAGAGAAATAACCACAGGTTGGGTTCAGGGTCCTACTGGGTATACTGTAGGATTAACTGGAGCTAAACGCCATGGAGGACCTGACTGTTAGCCTCCTCTCCGACCAGAGCACTACAGTGTTTAGTACTCAAGGACTTAGTTTCATCTCTTTTCAAGTATTTTATAATCCCAAAAATGACAGTGTGCTTCCTTCCTTAATTCAGTTATTCTGGAAAATGTCTGCAGTTCTCTTTAGGGAAGGCAGGGAGAAAAATTAGTAGTATAAAATGTCGGCAGTTGGGGCGCCTGGGTGGCTCAGTGGGTTAAAGCCTCTGCCTTCAGCTCAGGTCATGGTCCCAGGGTCCTGGGATTGAGCCTTGCATCAGGCTCTCTGCTCAGTAGGGAGCCTGCTTCTCCCTCTCTCTCTGCCTACCTCTCTGCCTACTTGTGATCTCTGTCTGTCAAATAAATAAATAAAAATCTTTAAAAAAAATTGTTGGCAGTATAAAAGGTCTTCCTCAAGATGTCCTGGCATTCCATTTATTCAAGAGAGTCTAAAAAAAAAATTCTCTAATAAAATGGTTCAAGTATGAGAAGTGAATGAGTAAGAGGCAATGGTTCTTTTGTTTTGGTTATTCAAGTCAGACTTTTCTTCACTAGACCTAGAGCTTTCCTATTTATATAGATCAAGTCAAGCTTTAGTTTTGTTTTGTTTTGTTTTGTTTTTTAAGATTTTATTTATTTATTTGAGAGAGAGACAGAGTGCACAAGCAGGGGGTGAGGCAGAAGAGTAGGGAGAGGGAGCAGCAGATGCCCCAATGAGCAGGGAGCCTGACATGGAGCTTGATCCCAGGACCCTGAGACCATGGGGAAAAAAAAAAAAAGAAAAAAAAAAGAAAAAAAGAAAAACTATCTGTTAAAATACAGAATGTTAAAATCTTAACATTAACTAAAATTTCTTCAGCAGTTACTTGAATAAATGTTGTGATTTTTATGTACTAGGCATTATGCTTATGATACACTGATCAAGAGAAATAGAGTTTTTCATGGCAATATTATTGTTATTTTCTCAAGAAAATGGATCAGTGCTTCTTCCAAACATAAAGCGTTTCATGTAATTCCCATAGTCTTCAAAAGATAATGATTTGTGTGTACCTTCTTTCTTACACAGTCATTTCATACATACTGTGTTGAGGTTATTTTTCCACTACACACACACACACACACACACACACACACACACACAAGATTATAGTACATTTCATTGTTTGCTTTTAACTTTTTGGGTTTTTTTTAACCTTTTAAGGAATAATCCTGACAAAATGAAGACAATGGTTTTAAATCCTTGCTATTAATAAATTTGTTCATACGTTTGTTAATGTATTAATACATTTGTTCATACATTTTGGGCAGTGTAGTTATTAGGCTAAAGAGGCATTTCCTTTCTGTTCATTGAATCAGTTCCTCCCACATTTTCTCATCTCAGTGAGTGACAATTCCATTTCTAAAAGGTCCCATTTCCTCATGCCAAAATCACCTTGATTTTTCTTTTTCTCTCATTTTCAACAACAAAACCACATCCAGTAGCTCTACCTTAAAGCCACCACTCCTCCTGCCCCTTGAGTCCAAATCATCATCTTACACCAAGTCTCTCTACATCAATACTTAATATATTCCAAGTATACAAAGGTAACAACTCTATTTATGTTCAATGACGCCCGAAGGAATTAGGGTAACAGTATAGTTTCTGGCATTGAACAGCCTCTTGTTTTCCCATGTGACGCACAAACATCCTTAATTTCTATGTGGGCTTCCTAGGATGGAAAAGATTAGAGATAATTGGGTTTAGTCTATTATAACAACTTGTAACAGTTTTCCTGTTTTATCTACTGCCTTCCTTCAGTGTATTTTGCACAGAGAAAAGCAAGCAATTTTTAAAAAATAAAAGTCAAAGATGTCTACACCTGTTCAAACACTCCAAACACTTACCATCTGTTAGAACTTCTCAAAATTTGGCTCGGATATAAACACTGATGGTACCACACACACCAAGAGAGTTGAAAAGGGTTTATTAGTACATAAGGTGGCTTTCTGGGAAGAGCGGGGCCACTCCCAAGAGAGTCTGAAAATGTCTTAAAAGAACAGGAAAAGGAGAGTGGCTTGGAGTTTTTATTGTGTTTAAGCAATAGGGCCAAGGTGAGGATTTTTGCTTACAGATAATGGTTTATGTAGTTTGAATCTCCTTTTAGCACCAAAAGAGGATGCCCAGATGTGAGGCAGAAGGGGAAGAGAGAGAGGGAGGCTAAAGAGCTCTCGGCAGTCAAACACACACACACAAAAAATAAAATAAAACAATAAAAGTGGAGTCAGACTCTTCCTTACACCATCTTACAGAAACTCCTTATCATGGCCTTGCATATCCTGGGGCTGGCTCCCTGCTACGTCCCTGAACTATGTTCACCAACTTTCTTCATCACATACTGTGCTGCACTCACAGTGACTTCCTCCTTCTCCAACAAACCAAGCAATCTTCCAGTACCTAGAATAATGCTTAGTCAAAAATCTGTGGAGTGAAGGAACACAATTGCTTGTTCTAACAAAGTTAATCAGTCTACTTGTCCTCATCCTCACACACAGAATAAGATTGAACTATTTATGAAAAATGTGTCTACCGCTGTTCTTAATAACGACTTTTGGAAACTTAATTATAAAGTCATGATTTTAGTTTCTAGTTTATATTTGATATTTAACTAAGAGAGAACATACATTTTACCAGTTCCTGCATACCCATTTAGTTTTCTGCCTTCCATTTTTTTTCTTAAGATTCATTTAGTTTTTATTTATGTAGTCCAATTTTCGCTCATCAGCAGCATTTAATAATCTCCTGATATGCATATACAGTTCCCTTACCTCTTTGGTTAGGTTTATTCCGAGGTTCCTGGTGCTATAGTATCTTGTGGTTCCTGGTGCTATAATAAATGGAATCGATTCTCTAATTTCCCTTTCTATATTTTCATTGTTAATGTCTAAGAAAGCAACTGATTTCTGTGGATTGATTTTGTATCCTGACACATTACTGAATTGCTGTACAAGTTCTAGTAGTTTGGGGGTGGAGTCTTTTGCATTTTCCATATAAAGTACTATGTCATCTGTGAAGAGAGAGAGTTTGGCTTCTTCTTTCACAATTTGAATACCTTTTATTTCTTTTTGTTTTCTGATTGCTGTTGCTAGGACTTCTAGTACTATGTTGAACAAGTGTTGGAGAGGATGTGGAGAAAGGGGAACCCTCTTATACTATTGGTGGGAATGCAAGTTGGTGCAGCCACTTTGGAAAACAGTGTGGAGATTCCTTAAGAAATTAAAAATAGAGCTACCCTATGATCCTGCAATTGTACTACTGGGTATTTGCCCCAAAGATACAGATGTAATGACAAGAAGGGCCATCTGTACCCCAATGTTCATAGCAGCAATGGCTACACTTACCAAACTGTGGAAAGAGCCAAGATGTCCTTCAGTGGATGAACAGATAAAGAAGATATGGTCCATATATACAATGGAGTATTATGCCTCCATCAGAAAAGAAGAATACTCAATTTTTGCATCA
The DNA here is from genome assembly GCF_022355385.1 of Mustela nigripes. Lineage (NCBI taxonomy): Eukaryota > Metazoa > Chordata > Mammalia > Carnivora > Mustelidae > Mustela > Mustela nigripes. The sequence continues at coordinate 122,847,917 of NC_081569.1, read as the reverse complement.
ACATGGACAGGACTGGAGGAGATTATGCTGAGTGAAGTAAGTCAAGCAGAGTCAAGTATTACATGGTTTCACTTACTTGTGGAGCATGAGGAATAACATGGAAGACATTGAGAGATGGAGAGGAGAAGTGAGTTGGGGGAAATTGGAGGGGGAAAAAAACATAAGAGACTATGGACTCTGAGAAACAAACTGAGGGTTTTGGAGGGGATGGGGGTAGTGGGTTAGGTGAGCCTGGTGGTGGGTATTAAGGAGGGCACATATTTCATGGAGCACTGGGTGTGGTGCATAAACAATGAATCTTGGAACACTGAAAAAATAAAATAAAAAATATGCATATACAATTTTTTTAAAGTTTACCTACACTTTTATAGTATACTCTTTTGTGACAGTAATTTTCTATAAACAGTTTGAAAGAATGTTCTTTATCTTCTGCCATATGTTGTTTCTGATGAGAGGTTTGTCTAATTATTGCTCAGTTTGAGGGAATCCATCTTTTCTCTCTGCCTAATGTTTCATTAAGAGAAGAATAGGTATAGATTTATTTGTTTATTTGTTTTTAATCCCTACCTGCTTTAAGCAAATAGTTGACCATTTGTTTGTTGTAAACATTGATTTTGTTTTCCCTGGTCTGTTATGAGACCACCCTAGAACTTTTCATTGCTTCTGGCTGGAGTTCTAAATCATTCCAAGGTCTTATACTGATGGGTTAGGGCTCCAGTACATGGGTGTTTTTTGGAATATGGCTGATTCAGTTTAGTGCAGGAGCTGGCTGCCAGGCTCTAACTTTTTTCTTTGACTCTCTGGGTATAGAATTTAAAGCCTTAAGGCTCTCAAACCAGAAAGAAGTGACAGCACTTTCAGCCTTTTCCCATTCCCAAATTGTATGCAGTAATTGTACCTCTATATGGTTTCTTTCTTTTCACAGAGTACTTCTCATTTCTAATTCCACTCAGTCCAATTCATGTTCCATGCTCCCGGATTCTATATTGAGGCTCTAGCAGGTCCACAAACTCAACCCTGCTCCTTGAGTTACTTTTCCAAGAAGATTTTTCTTGGAACATAGCACAGTAATATTTTTTAATGAAACAAAAATTTTTTAAAGAATGACAGACATGTAAGAACACAGATAACAAATTTACATATAGATAAACCATCCTAAAGAGAATACACCCCATGACTGATAATCAGATCAAGAAATAGGATGTTACTGGGGCACTTGGGTGGCTCAGTGGGTTAAGCCTCTGCCTTCGGCTCAGGATATGGTCTCAGGGTCCTGGAATCAAGCCCCTCATTGGGCTCTTTCCTCGGCAGGGAGCCTGCTTCCCTTCCTTTCTGATGCCTCTCTACCTACTTGTGATCTCTGTCAAATAAATAAATAAAATCTTAAAAAAGAAAAAAAAAGAAATAGGATGTTACTAACATCCTAGAAGCTCCCCTCATTTCCCTGCTTAGTTACTAACTACACCTACAACCCCAAAACTCTCCTGATTTCCTCCAGTTTAGGTGATAAAGGACTATGACTTTCCAACTCTATTTTTTTTTTTGAATTTTATTTGTCAATGTTATGAATTTATAGCAGAGGTGGGAGAGATCTTAAAGTGAGAACAATGATGATACCTCTAGAGGAAGTAGATCCAAATGGACATTTCTTGGACAATGCTTGTCTTCAAGGCCCTCTATTGTGAGGTTCATGACCAAGTCCCAGCCTTCATGCCTATGTGTTTTCAGTTGTTTAAAAGACCTAGGACACGGGAACCAACCTTTAATAATAGGAGCCAGTAAGCATAACATTAACTATTTTTGTGCTTATATGGACTGAAAATATCAGGTTTAAGAGCATTTGCATTGATGTGAATAATAATGATAAAGCTTATTATTAAATGCTCAAATGTGCTTTTAACTTCCACCATAAAACTTCCTTTGGTCTCTTTTTCAGAGATAACCGAGGGCCAGGGATATTCATTTGAGTCTTGTGTTTCTCCGATTAGACCTGTCAGTCTAAACAGATGCATTTCTGTCTTCCAGATTACTATTAAAATAAGTGACTTGGGACATTGCACATGTGTCCGTGTGTTTTTTAAATGAAATCTAAAACTGGTAAAAATTATTTTGATTTGACTTTTTTTTTTTTTTCTATGTAAACCCTAAATAGGGCTCATGAGTAGTGTCAGGTGAACTTGGCCCAAGTTTTCAGGAGAACTCACTCCTTCCCAAAGGATATAAAGAGAAGATTTATGACTCCAGGTGAAAAGCATAAGAAAGCTGGTGACTGTAGATGACTTTAGCTTTGGGTTTCTGGTTCACTGGGAGTCTAAAATGAAACTTGGTGATTACAGGGGGCATGCTGCCTTAAATGAGACAAAAGTCCTTGCAGAATCTGTACAAAATGAACTTCATTCTGTGGCTGTCTATTCATATACACTATGTCTCCAAAGACCATACAGCTAACTTGTAGAAAGTAGACTGTATTTTCATCTTGTGCTTAGATGTAGTCAACAATATTTTATGAATAGTTTGGAATTCCCAGTTTCCTCAATTAAAGCAAATCTTGATAAAATTTTGCTTTACTTACAAGTATGCCTGAAACACTACCCTGAAATGGACTTAGTTCACATTGCAATATGACTTGGAACAGGAAATCAAGTTATGTCTGTCTGTATATCTCACACCACGTACATAATTCATTAAGGAATTAGAGCTCTGAGTTTTTGGAGTACTTTTTTTCCTTGTATGGAATTTTTAATATGTAAGCCTGAATCAGAGTGTGTGTTTATGATTTAAAAGTCCCCAAATTGAAGACTTTTGCAGGTGCATGTTGGCATGTGGGTGGGATCTAGACCATGGACGAGCTCACATTTCAGCGCCAAAGAAGCAAATGGGCATGGAATGAATCCTCTTTTGCCCCATTAACAACTGGCCTCCTAGGCAACATCTGGAGTTCACATAGGTATTTCATGACTAAAATAGCAGAAGTCACACCACCACTGGCTATAGTATTCCTAGGCTAAGAACGACAACATAGACATTGAAAGAACAGTATCCTCATTGATTAAAAATGCTCAAGTACATTTCTCCTCTAATTTATGAGGAATTATGCAAAACTGCCATTTATGGACATTGCCTCTACCTTCTGTTTCTAATTTAGTACATCATAGTGCTTGATTGTCTCTTGTCATGCAGGCAAAGAGAAATGAGCAATACTTAGAAGGAGCCTCCTCCTTTAGCTGGTCCCTGATTCTTCCTGCCTTGCTGTGTCTCCTTCCTTGATGTAGTCTCACAACACATGGGCAAACCGGCAAAACTGATAGATGGCCAGACCATGGACTTTTTGATTCACCATGACAAAGGCAGTCAGTGTATTATGAAATTGACTTAAGGGCCGCATTTAAGGCTGCGTAGTTTCCTGCATTGGTTTTCTTAAACAAATAAAAGACCCTTTTCCTCCCTTGTTCAGATCAATTAAGTTGGATGAGATAAAGTACCTGGGGAATACAGAAATAGCTGACATTTTCAGAACAAAATTAAATAGAGAGAGGTCCCTGCATGCTTGGATTACTTATTCTTGCTGAAGGAAGAGGCTCTTGTATTTGAGGAGAGAAATTAAAAAGTGTTTTCTCAACCCCCTGATGACATGTCAAGAGTAAATACTACTCAGGAGATTGTCATTACCATGCCATAGAGTTGATATACATGGAATGCTCTAAGAAGCAGTGTCCTTCTTCCATGGAGATCCAAAGACTGAACCAAGAAGAAATGACACATGACATAGGAGCCCAGGAAACCTGAATCCAGACCAATCCACTTCTAATGAATATATAAGGGTTACTGCTTCTTTTTCAGTTTGTAAAGGCAAAATCTACATTTCTTTGATGATTTCTAAAAGTTCAGTCAGAATATTAGGTTCCAGATATATAAAAATAAACATTGTGTCTGGAGTCATCGGCCTCACTGAGTTTACAATCTAGTGAAGGTACCAGTGAGCAAGCATCAGGATGTATTTAATGAGTTAAATTACCATGGTGCTCTGACAGAATAAAAACAGAGTGAGAATGGTCAGGAAAGACCTCTCTGAATAGGTGAGACTTATACAGATAATGGAAGAAAGAAATCTTAGTTTTTCAAAAAGCAGAGACAGGAAATTTCAAGGCAGATCAACATGTGTGAAGGCCCTGGGGTAGGAAAGGCCAGTGTTGGTTTGAATAATTGAAAACTGTTGGAACTAGAACCTATGTGAGAAAAAGAGAAAGCGGCAGGAAGAGAAGTGGGATAGATTTTCTTTTCCTTATCATGAGTAGTTAGAATTTTTAATTTAGAGGATACAGGAAGCAAGAGGTCCATTGAATTTTGCATGTTGCCAAGGGATTCTGAAGACTTGGAAGTCTGAGTAATTTTCTCCCGAGTAGTCACGGGAGACTAAACTGTTTCCTTAGGAATGTATTTTGGGTAGAAGACCATTCTAAAAGTACTTGACATTTGCATAGAGGCTTGAATTGACAAATATTTTCCACAAGGGTTCTTTTCCTCTTCTAGAAAATGTTTCTAAGTGGGGAGGATTCAAGTTATGGACATCTTATCAAAAGGGATATTAATCCTTGAATACACAAGAAATGATGCCAATTAGTTGAGATAACGTTAGACAATTTTTATTGTTAAAGCTCCCCTGATAAACATTGACTTGATTTTGAAACACTACAAAATCTGTATGGGGGTTAAAAAACTATTTTCTTGGAGTAATGTTCTATGCATTGTAATGTTTCAATGCATGCAATGGAATTCCATTCATATAAAGTTCAGGGATAGCCAAAACTAATAGTGGATGCCGCTCTAAAGAAGGGTTGATTGGAAAGAGGGATAAAGGAATGTTTGGGGATGATGGGAATTTCCTGTATACAAAACAAGCAAACAAACAAACAAATAAATAAATAAATAAAAATTTTGTGACTGGATCCCTAGGAGATTTTAATGCTTGATCAGATCTGAAAATCCCAGTGATGGACAGAGTACCTTGGTTAAGCTTGGCAGTGCTGAAACAAGAAAACAAAGCAAATGACAGAATTGCTAATTGTGGGGCCATTTGGTCAAGTTCATTTACTGAGGCAGAATATGCTAAAACCAGTAATACTTCTATTATCTGAAAAATGTTAAAAAGGCATATTTCTAGTTTCCACCTCTATGATCCTGCTTTGGTAAGCATGAGGATGCCTAAAGTAGTCACCTTTCTTCCAGGCATCCCAGTGATTATGTTACTGAAAAGGTATTGATTTAAACATTTACTACACTTGAGATTATGGCCCACATGAAACTGTAAGCTTTGAGAAATTTTTGATGCTTTGCTTATATTGAATACATGGAAAATAGTTGCCAGGAGTTTAGAAATTAAGACTTGTACTTTATTGATTAGAATATATTTGATTTGTCTGTGTATTGATTTATTTGCATTTATTGCTTATCATGTTGGGAGTTGAGAAAAGCATAAAATGTCTTAACAAAAAGAGGTCATGGAGTAGCTGAGGAATTAAGCCATGTTTTAACATGACATCTGTGATAATTGCCAGAAATATGTCTCTAGACAATATCCCTTAGAACTATTAGGAATATGATTAATATTAGGAATATGATGTAGTTATTCAAGACTTTTCACTGTGACATGGGGGATTGTTATTCATTTTTATGTGTATGATCAGTACATTTTCAATTTTTCCCAAGTCTTCTTTAAAGAAAACTGTCTAATTAAAAAAACAAAACAAAATAAAACTTGCCTACTATTTAACAGTGATATATCTCACAGTCTCACTATCTAATAGTGATATAGCATTTACTGTTTAGGGTAAAACTATAAAATGTGAGAAAACTGCTCCATCACCTCAAATCCATTTTTGGACCCAAAGTTTTCCAGACTGCATTTCTGTATGTATGTGTGCCTCTAAGTTCACATGTCTGTGTTCTTTTTCACTGATTTTCATTGAGAAAGCTTCCAAGGACTGATTCTTCATCCATTACTCATTTCGGAACCTAAACAAGTTCTGATATCAATTCTAAACAACTAATAGGGACAGGAAAGAAAGGAGTCATCTAAGACATCTTAAAAATGCTTTCAAACATAGGTCACAAAACAAATTTGTTCCTTCAGTGTAAACCTGGTAGTACTTCATCTGTAGGCTTTTGTGGTCTCCGCTCTTCTGAAATAGCAGGAAATGTTTTAACAATTAGAGTGAGCAAATTGTGAAGGGAAATATGGTAGTGAGTTACCAGCCGAGTCCTTAAATAAAACATTCCTTTCCTAATGTAGTCCTGATGCTGCTCCTTCTTCTCTTAGTTGGGCCACTGCATTGCCATAGGCAAGAATCAAATATACAGTAGTTTCATAATGGTAATACATCCACCAATAGAACAAAAACACAATTATGATAGGAGCAAAGAAGACATGAACTGCATTTACCTTCAGGCATCTTTTTGGTTTCCCTTGAACAAATTAAAATGCAGACTAATTTCAGCAATGTGTGTTCGTCTCATTTGCATTCTTTAAAAAGTTCTGACTTTTCTAAAATCAGATATTATTTTTATTTATTGCACCAAGCTTGGAAAAAGAAATGTTTATATATGAGCTCTATAGCCACTTACATTTTAATTGTGGGGGAAGACAGGGGTGGGTATTTGAAACTAAAAATGCTCAGTGAGTAGAAAGAGAGAAGGTTCAGGAGACTATCTTTTTAAATTTCTAGTAAAATAATAGACATATTGTAAACAGGTTTCATACATTCTTGTTTGGATGAATTAACTCTTCACATCTCGATTCCACCTAGAACACAAAGAACTTGTTTTCAGTGGTTATCCCCCTAAATCTACCACATATAATATCTTTTATGTCTAGTTATTTATAGTGTTAGATGATCAAATTAAAAAGCTTATCCCAAAAGTTCAGTGGAGGTAGCTTCATTAAAATATTGGAAGTATTTACTGTATGAAAAAAAATGATCTCTTTCTAAAAGTTGTTCTATGTGATGCTCTTGATATTAGATTTTATTATGAATAGTATTCTTACTCCTAAACTAAGTATAGCATGATTTTTTTACTAAGAATTAGCATCATAAACAACATAGGATTGGGTTTCTTTTGAATGAAGTACAATAATCAAGAAGAGTTCCTTAAATACATATATCTTTTTTTGAATATATGGGAGTATACAGAAAGACTTAAAGTTAGTAAACTTGAATTCAAATATGCCCTTTACTTATATCCCATTATAGAGTATTTGTTAAAAACTTGGGCCCTGTGGTCAGACTTCTCTGGCTCAAGGCTGTTCTCCAACACTTTACTAACTCTTTGACCTTCCATAAGTATTTGTATTACCAAGGCTCACTTTTTTAATTAAAACAAACAAACAAAAAACAAAAAACTAGGCTATTAATATGATCCATCTTGTTGGGTTCTGTGAGGTTGATAAGAGAGAATTCATCTAAGGCATTCCACAGAGTATTTGCTTTCTTGTCTCTGTCAGTTAATGTTCAATTACTTAAAAGCAAATAGCTATGCATTTTAAGCTAGCCGGTCTACCTTATTCTACACCAGCCTTCATTTTAAATTGTATTTCTAATTTGAGCATGTTCAGAAACATTTTAAAAAGAAAGAAAAGAAATGCAATTATAAACAATTGGATCCCCACTTAATACCAGATTTAGTAAGGAATTAAATCATGCTAAATAGAATGAATCTCTGAATCCTGGAAGGTTTGGTGATTTCTTGTTCCTTTGAGTCTCTCATATTACCTCTAGGATATCCATTGTTTTGTATATTCTAGTATAAGGTATAAATCTATGAATTATTCTTCAACATCCCACACAGTTTGATTTGCTAAACGTGCAGACACCTAATGGTATTCTTCCTGCATATAGTTCTTTGAACCCATTTTCAATTATTTAAATCCAATTTTTATAACACTTAGAGTTCAATTCCTTTCTTCCTCAAGGATATTTATCTTGGGAAACTGCTTTTTTCCATAACACGGTCACCTTTATTACCAGAAGTGTAAATGAAGTACTCAGATTAATCCTTTTATTTCTAGTTATAAATGTGTCTTCTGCTATATTTCAGGTTCCACCTTCTAATTTTTAGAATCCATATTACTTAACACCATTTCAGGCATATATTTGACATTAAATAAATGTTTGTCACCAATGATAGATATGTGATTAAAGATTAGATGGCATGATAACTTTAAGTTATTTTTTAGATGGAGCTTTAAGTTTACACAGCACCTCAACTCCAGCACTCAAAATGCTAATAAATTTTAGAGATTTTAGTTATGGGGAATTTCTAGACATGCATAATGTAAGTGATTTGATTTAGAGGAAGACATTTGTACCTGTTTGTTGTATCTGGAGAAACAGCTACTTTTTACCACTGATGTGAAACAAATAGCTGTATTCATTAACAGATAGTCAATTTATCCAGAATTAAGGGTGCATTAAAAAAGTGTCAGGGAGAAGAAACAAATAAAAAGTGCATTAGAAGTTTAACAAATCTGACTCAGAGATCTGAACTTATTCTACATGTGGAATCCATCAAGCTGACTTTAGTGGCACTTGCAAACTTCCCTTTTCTGTAACTGTTCCTCATTAAACTCAGAGGGATCGAGGATAATTTTTTTCAGTAATTTATGACATTTGTGTCTATTTGCAACAGTTGTAAAAATACAGTATAACCAGGAAACATCATAAAACACTCATAAACTCTCCCAAAGTCAGCCAAAGAGCGAGACTTTCCACAGCAGTTAATGATACAAATGTGAGCGAATTATCCCTCGGCAGAGGCTGTGTGAAATCTGTGAACTATGTAATGCATTTTAGCAAATATTTAAGGCATAAAAATAAAAACAAAATAAGTTTGGTTTAAAAGAAAACTTATATACAGGAAAAGTCTTCAATAATTTCTGTCAACCTCCAGTATGAATTATTATGGGAGCAAAACCCATGTTATGGTAAAATATCTAGTCTTATCACAATATTTTAAAATATAATGTTCTCTGAGAGGTTGTATATAATTTACTTACTTCTAAAAACCAAATGAGTTCAGTTTATTATAGGTAGAAAGTGAATTGCTTTCCATATGGAAAATGCAGACTAATATTCTATAAATGGACAATTTCATAAGAAATTGCAAACATGGGAAATACACATTTATAAAATTACCGATACATATGTATATGAATACATCACCTTAGTTTCATTTTATTGTGAATGACACATATTGTACAACTTTTAGAATACTATCTGAAGGATTTTTGTGCTTCCAGGGTTCACATTTTACAGTTTCTTGCACTACTCCATGTGAAAATAATTCTGAAGTAATGCTGGCAAAGAATTTTGCTACCCAGTTGATCGCGCTTGCTGACTTCAATTTATTTTCTACTTTCTGAGTTCCTGATATATTTTTGTATTTATTGGAATATGTGAGACCTTTCCTCCCCAAACCATACAAGAAATGCCTTAGACCTAAATTGCCATGGCCAGACTGATTTCTTCCTCAGAAACTAAGCTGTTGAGAAGATTAAGAAGAGATGAAGTTTTCATTGTTATGCTACTAGTTTGAATCGTTCCTAGACTGAACATAATAAAAATCAGGTCACATTTTAGGTTAACTTGACATCAGCAACACAATTCCCACTGTTATTACTGTCTGGATTTTTGGGGATGCCTCTCTCTGGAATTCAAAGATTATTCAAGCACAAAGATGAAACTCTTGTCTCAAAGAGCCTTTCTAGTCCCCATCTGAAAGAAAAAATAAATAAATAAAAAGAAAGAAAGAAAGAAAAAAAGGTGGTAATAACTTGGAAGAGTTACTAGCCAGACTACACTTACTCTGATAGATCTCCTTCCCAAGAGATTCAGAAAAATGAAATATTAGGGGAAATATAAACACATTGTCATCACTATCTCTGCTAACATAGTAAAAGTTGTATGATCAGTTTCTTAGTTATTGCACACAGTGAGATAAAATAGGCATGCTACACAATGGCCTTTATGGAAAGTTATGGCCAATGAAATAAATTTAGTTGACCTATATCCTTTCCAGAACTCCCTACTTCTAACAAACCCTTAATTGCTCAGCACGTTTCTCTGGTCATCGATCACTGAAGATTTTAAGATCTAAACGGTGGAGTCAGAGATAACAAAGAAGAAAATATTTTTTAAATAATAAAAGAAAAAAAGAGAAAACCAAGTAGTGAGCTTCAAATTTCTCAGAGTCATCAAGTAAAAGGAAAGAAACAGAAGAAAAGAGAGACGCAAAGACAGTCAGTTCTCCTTATTTTCCTAAGTTGGAAATACTGACGGAGGAGATCACACCTCTTTCCATGAATACTCTATCACAAATATCCATGTAAACAAATATATTAAATATACAAATACTTACCTATATGCGTATATGTGTGTTTAAAATGAAACTGCTTAAGTGGGTTGGACTGGAAAATATGATTTTATTGGAAAACATGACAAATAGCTAAAGTGATTGAACATTAGGATGGACATAATCCAAAAGTCCCCTGTAAACTCGGTTTCTTTGTTCAGGCACCGGCAACATAGAATATTGACATTACAGAATGTAAACACACTCATGACACTTACATCATTATGTCACATGCTGTTAATCACCTAGCATGCTGTGAAATCTGCTAACCTGCTATAAAATACACACTTTTTTTTTTTTTTTTTTTTTTTTTGGAAATGTTTCAGCTTATTGCCTTTCTTTCTAAGAGTAACCTGAAATTGATGTTTTCAAGACATGGCCAAACATTTATGACAGTCGTCACAGAGGAACACCATGATTGTATATAAGCTCATGAACATCCATTGAATAGCTCTCTGTTTGTATATGTGGTGTACCTCTAGATTGAAATCTGAGAGCTCTATTATAATAGGAGAGAGTTCTCTACTCTGACTAATCAAAAATGTGTTGAGAATTTATAGACAAAGAGACAATGAAGAGATCATCACTGGTGAGATCTGTGCCCTAGAGTTCACTAGTAATAACTTGCATGTCATTCTCCATTCTTTCATAAAGATTATAAATATGAAAATATGAGAGCCACAGCTGAGATATTCTATTAGCTATGAAGGTTGTTTATTTTCTTGCTTCTTCAAGTCTGTTCTCTAGACCTCCAGATGGGGTCTTGAGTTTCTCTCCCTTGAAACATGAGTGTCCAGAAAAGTAGTTTTGATGGATTTTGGTTTTCCAATAGCCTGATATTTAAAAGCAGGCTTGATATAATGAGGATAATACACTTAATTCTATTGTCTTTGTAGCTTTCCTTTCATGAACTACCACAGAAATTGTACAATAAGGAGGATTTCTGAGGAGATACTATTAAATGAAAGGAGTTTTCTCCCATGTCCTCAATCCATGGGTACCCTATGGAATAGATAGTTCTTAGTGCTCTCTCTCTCTCTCTTTTTTTTTTCTTTTAAATCAGTGTAATATCTTGCAGCAAGAAAGCAGCAAGTCACTGCTTGCTAGTCCTCTATTTCAAGTGTCACAGATATTTCCTTTACCAACCACTATTTATTTACATCTCTGTAATAAAAATGCAGCAATGTGAGATGATTGGTTTTAAATGCCATTTTGTGTGTAGTGGAGCGGTGGAAATGGAGCATTCAAAGTTTGGGGCATAGCCTTCACCTATTCTAAAAGGCCTTTACATGTGATTTCAGGTAACAGTTCAAATAATACACAAGCCAGTTTCCTATTTGATGACGTTTTTGTATTTTTCTTCTATGATTATATCAAGTTGGGAGGGAAGATTGTTAACATAAAGGACAAGGAGATCGCATAACTATTTGGCAGAAAAATAAGAGTTCCCTTTTGGGAAAAGAACGTTTAAAGGGCAGATTTGTGTTGCTTTGTTTCTAGCAGCCTAGCTCTGCCATACAGTGACCCAGGTTGAATGCGCAACTCCATTACCTAGATAGAGGGCAGTCATCCTATGATAATGAGTAGGTAAAGAAAACAAACAAGCAATTTCAACCAATATTTGGAACTTATAATTTCAACTCAATTGAAGGGGAAACTTTGTTTTATGTAGTTGAAGATAATTTATGAAGCACTTATGGATTTTCAAATTATTTTAAGTCTATTAAAGATGTATTTATTTGTTAAAAATTACTATTATCAATAAACTGGTCCTTAAGAGAGGGAATGGGAAAATTTTTCAAGTGGAATGAGTCTTTAAAAATGTAATATAAAAATAATATCATGTGGTTTCTATAAAATGACCTATAATTTTGCTTAAATCATATTTCTTTGGTATGATTGTAAAACAATCTGACAGCTATCATAGGGACATAAATATAAATATTCAGAAATCCAAGTAATTAAGGATCACTACAATTATAATTTTTAGCTCTGCTATTTAGATAAGTTTAATGGTATTTTTAAGCAAAATCTAAGGCCCATAATGAATAGACTACAAAAATGTTCTTTATTTTTAAATTCTGAACTTACACAGAATGCTTTATATAGGAGCTGATATTAATCTTTCCAATATATTAAGTGAGGCTCATGGCCTTTCTGCAGTTAAATTTTAAAAAAATATATTGATGGAGAAACAAAACAACAATAATGGTAATGGGTAGAAAATTATCTCAGTGAGAAAAGCAGCATTTGGAGAATCTCATTTTATAAAATAAAAAGATGATTGGAAAAGTAATAAGAAACACTAAAAGTGGTATATTTTATACTGTTTCTTCACAAGTGGCCAAGAGAGAACAAATTTTAAACAAAAATAAATCATTTTTAAACAGGATTAATATAACAAATGTCCCTGGGTCACAAATATATATTGAATGTCCTTTTACCCTCCATGAGAATAAAAGTCATTTTAAGGGTCACATTCTATCGTATGGATGCACAAAGCATATTTGTTGAAAGCAGGGTTGCCCAATGTAGTTAATTTAAAATTATAATGTAGTGGATGGCATGTAGAACTAAGTCAGATTTGGTTGGACTATAGTTCCTACTACTTACTACCTGAATAAATCTTGAAAGACAAATATTGAATATGTGTCACTTGTTTTCACTGTAAAATAAGTAATTCCTGAAAAGAGCTTGATTAAAGATATTAGATTAAATGAGATATGCAACATGGTTTATTGTAGATTCTCATAAACCATAAAACCTCTTCTTATCCTTGTCAGTTATCTCCTGAAATATAAAAATAAAAATGTAACAGTTTAAATTGATTTGGAAACTTTGGTTTCTATTTATGATAGAATGGGAATACCAAAATTCTCTTTAGGATCAACTAGAAAAGCTTGATATATCAGAAAAATCTGTTTGAAATATGTGAGGGTTGCTGAGGAGCCAGAGCTTTTGAGGCGGAGATAGAGAAATCATAAAAACATGATCACATGTTTTTTCTAATTTTTAATATTTATTTATTTATTTATTTTGAATTTTATTTATTTTTTTACCATTGGGCATTTGTTAATTCTTGGTGTGAGACCAACATTTGACAATCTTGGAGGTGTATAAGAATCCAACAATTTTCTTCTATGTTGTGGGTCTGGCTTACACAAAATGTGAATTTTGAAATATCAGGGTATACATTACATGAGCATCCTTTTTGGGGGGGGGAAGAAAGGTATAAGGAAGCATGTAAGTATTCAACTCTTTTTCTCCTGAGGCACTTGGTGAATCTTAAGCTTCACAAGGCAAGAGGCTAAAAAAAGTCAACTAAAAAGCCACAGAAAGGGCAGTCAATTTTTCTGGGGCCTCGTGGTGTACACTAGACCAATTTAGAATTCAGAAACTTCCAAGAAGTAAAGGGGCTCTTAGGGCTACACCTGAGCAGTGATACACAGCCAGAGAAAGTGTTCTGAAAAATGTTCCCAGACTCAAATACATTCACTACTTATCTCTATTAGGGTAATTTTTCCCATTCCAATTTTGGAGAAGCAATCTCATAAAGAAACATAGAGTTAAGATCTTTCAGAGATTCTACACTTTTTTGTACATAGAATCTGGAATTCTATAAAAAATAAACAGGCATTTAAAAAAAGGTGGGGGAGACCAAGAGTAGAAAGAAAGAAGATAAAAATACAACCTATTTATTACACAGATTTGCAATTATAAAACATTGTTTTCATTTATGTGATTCATGCAAAATATAGATGGCAAGAAGAAAAATTCTAAACAAAGTAGTCTGAAAAGAGCTTCCATGTAATCTTTTTACCTTGGTTCCTAAATTTAACTATAGTAGGCTGATTTAATTCCAACAAATATATTTATTTCAAATATGCAGAAGTTTGGAAATTATAGAAAACAAATAATTAAAAATTTGAGAATTTTAAAATATAGCAAATGAAATTAACAACTAAGTAGATGGACTTAATGACAAAGTAACTCAATAAGTAGGTAGATTAACAGTGCAGAAGGAGAGTAGACAACATTTTGCTGAATCAAAAATAATAAAAATAATAAAACCTTTTTTTATAAACACACAGGCACACATTCAAGAATAAAAGATGCATGAGACATAGTGGAAATGTGTGAGATGTTTAAAAGTGTATGAGATATTTAAATAGAGTGTTGTAGAAGGGTCCAAGAGAGAAACTTAAATGAATCTCATATTTGAATAAGTCACCTTTTATTTTTTACTAATGAAATACCTCAACTCACAGAGTCAACTTTTATTACATATCCAAAGTAAATGACACCAAGGCACACCATACTCAATCTACTGAAAAACCAAGACTAAAGAGATCATCGTATTACTGTCATGACCTAATAGTCATTTTATCCAAGGTGTGTTTGTATATACCTGCTCAGATCATTTATGTAGTAATTTTGAATTTTAATACTCAACAAGAAATCTGATTATCCTTATTTCTAAGTTCCTAGAGAACATTTCAATTTACCCTCTTTCACTTAATCTCTCTAGGATTCATTTTCATTATCTGTGAAATAAAGTTAAGCAACACACACACAAAAATGACCAGAATTATATTATTTTTAAAGGAGCAAAAACAAAACCGATAGCTCAGCCTTCAACAGAAACAATGGACGCTAGAAGATATTGAAAATATAGTTTTAAAATGTATTATTTAAGTGGTGGAGGCTAGTTCATCAGTATACTCTACTTCTATCTTGAATTCAGGCTCACAGTGAATTAGAACGTTTTTCACAGACCTTAAAAATACTTTCTACATTTTAGCAGGTGATAGACTTTTGCTTTTATAACTTTGAAAACCATCCTATTCTTTAGTGTTCTTAGGAAAGCTAAATTACAGTCACAGGGCTATCACTGAATAGTGCAACACTGTTCTCTTGGTCAGCTATGATGAACTGTTCCTATAGGTGTTCCTATAGGTGGCTTTTCGAAACTTCCGAGTTCAAAACAATAAAGCAATATATGGAATGTTTGTTAGAGTTCAATTGCTTTTTCCTCTTTATGCATTTTATGTTTAACTTGTGTTTTTTAATAGTAGAAATGAAAAGTAATCCTATCAATTACTTCGTAAAGATATGCTTAAAAATGACAACTTAAAAAAAAAAAGTAATGGTGGACAGTGTTTATCAAGACTTGACTATAACTAGAGATTATGTGTTTCAAAATATGAAGTAGAGCCAATACTTCCTTGTTCTGTAAGGGCCTATTCAGCCAGTGCAGCCCCACCCTGGTTGAACTGCCATTTTGTTGTTTATGCAGTAAAACTTAAATTGACCCTGACCCCCCAGGGGAACTTACTTAAAAGCAAGTCCAGGAAACCAGTTGCAGGTAACAAAGCCCAAATACAAGGGTGGGTCAGGTCAGGTGGAGACATTCAATCATACTCTCTCCTAGCTACCAAGGAGTATGGGCCCTGCCCTTGGAGTGCCTTTTGGGCGCCCATTCTGACTAAGGTGATAGGCTAGTTCAAATAGCTACTATGAGGTGAATTGTAGTTCAATTGGCCACCCATGTGTGACTTAGCATGACTATGCAGCTTTCTCTGTGTATTGCAATCTCATTGGCCTCCTGTGTGTGGCTGGTTCAACCACATGGCCTTTGCTCTATAAAAGTTAGTTTGTGAGGCAGGGAGGGGTCTCGTTCTCTGTAAGAGGCGTGGCCCTGGACAGTTGGACTTGATTCTCTATGCTTGGCATGAAATAAAGCTTTGCTTGATCTTCGCTTTGTATCAGTCTTGCTCCTTTAATCACGGACACATTATTGGGGGACCCAAATTAGGGACCCAACTTTTCAATTCTCTTCTTAGAATCAGCTTAATTTGAAACTCAGCCTTAATGTTTCAGGTTATAAAACATAAATAAATGTGAGTAAACATAAAATAGTACAAGAATTAGTATAAAAAAGATATATTCCAAAAATATATCACTGCCAAAATGGCAATGCTGGAGGAAGGCATAATGCATGAGATACACAGTACACTCTATCTCTCTGGAATTTCTCCTAGTTGCATCTTGGTGGAATATCAACTTCATTTTTGCTTATCAAACACTTCTCATCCTGAGAAACTTAAAACCTTTAATATCATTAGTCCTTGTAAATGTTGTGCTTTCTCAAGTTTTCTGCCTTGTCTCCCTCCAGGAGTCATCCATTTAGCTATCATTGTGGCTCAGCTGGTTAAGCATCTGCCTTCAGCTCAGGTAATGATCCCAGGGTCCTGGGATCAAGGCCCACATCGGGCTCCCAGCTCAGCAGAGAGCCTGCTTCCCTCTCTCCCTCAGTCTGTTGCTCCCCTTTTGTATTCTCTCTCTATCTTTGCCAAATAAATAAATAAAATATTTAAAAAATTTAAAAAGTAATTATTAAGCTATAACTTAGCAGGCAACTTCTAAATAAATGTAGGGGCTAACTCGGAATGCAGCCAGGTTAGTGCTTAAAACATATCAAAGTGATCAGGTTATGTGTTATGCAACACCCCCTCCACCACCCCAGTAGTTGTGTCTGTGGTTTGATACATCTGTGAAACCTCAGCTACTTTTTCTTTTTCTTTTTTTTTCTTTCTTTCTTTTTTTTTTTTTTTTTTTTTTAATCCCACTAGTTCTGGTCTAATGCTTTAAGGACTAAACTTTCCACAATTTCTTCTGGACTTAGGCCAGTATTATTAAAAGGACCTTTGTCTTAGAAGTTTCAATTGCATAGTTGCTGAAACACCACTCATTCCACAGAAAACTTTACTTCTCTAAAAAGTTAGAACTTGTTAAGAGTTTAAATTTCCATTATGTTCATTATAAACATCGTCTTAGCAGATACTACTGTTTGAAAGTTGCACTTTTTTTGAACCTTGTTAATAAGAACAAAGCCCATTTAATTTGGTAAATAGAAAACTATCAACATCTTTCATTTGAAAAACAAACCAAGTCAGACATTGATTTAAAAAATAAATGAGGGGGTGCCTGGGTGGCTGAGTGGGTTAAACCACTGCCTTCGGCTCAGGTCAAGATCCCGGGGTCCTGGGATCGAGTCCCGCATCAGGCTCTCTGCTCAGCAGGGAGCCTGCTTCCCTCTCTCTCTCTGCCTGCCTCTCCGTCTACTTGTGATCTCTGTCTGTCAAATAAATAAATAAAATCTTAAAAAAATAAAATAAAAAAATAAATGAGGTTCACAAAAGACAGTAAATTAGTGAGTGCTTTCAAAGAAACAAAGCCAAAAGAATACACATATAGATGTGCAGAAATATATTTGTTATGAAGTTTGGGCTTATGCCATCATGGAGGATGAGAAGTTCCACGATCTGCTCTATACCACTGGAGGCCCAAGAAGATGGATGTCCCAGCTTAACCACAGAACAAATCTTTCCTTCCTTTGTCTTTTTGATCTCTTCAGGCCCACTACAGACTGGATGATGCCAATTGGCACTGGTGAGGGTGATCTTCTTTACTCAGTCTATCAATTCAAATGCTAAACTCTTACAGAAACACACTCACAGATGCACCGAGAAATACTGTTTCTTCCTCTATCTGGACATCTCTTAACCTAGTCAAGTTAACACATAAAAGTAACCATCACAATCAGGAAGTTTGAAATTAGCTTCATAATACCTTTTGTAGGTAAAACAAAACAAAAATAAACAATGACATTCAGTACTGAAGATAACAGCTTTCCATAGAACAGAGGTAGTTTCTGAGACATGAATTTATAACATCAGTGAATAAAAATACTACTGACAGATTAGTTGGGATAAGTGGTTACAGAAAATAGCATATCTAGTTAGAAAAACAATTACATAATGTTGACTTGTTTGGCATTTTGGAAACATTGGCTTGGAAAACAACATCACATGACTGTATTTCACTAATGCAAGAAAGCCCAACCTTACCTTATCCAATCTGAGTATAAGCAAATATGTCTAACTCTTTTTTAGTTATTGATAGTATGTACTACAGACTGTTTTGGTTGGCTACAGGGATGGATTCTTGGTACTATTTGAGGTAAAAGAAAGTTAAAAATTATATACAGTTAAAGAGTCATAGTAAATAAAAGATGCTGAGTTCAAGAAGGTCAGTTCTTGTTTAAGGGAAAGAACAACTTGTTACCCCTTGCTTTGCTAATCTGTCATTAATGATTTTATCCTTTAAAAAAGTGTACTTTTAGATGATTAAGATTGAATTGCTCTAATAAACTACTCAAATTGAAATAATAAGCCCTGCATATGGAATGTCCCCCGCCATTGTGACTAACAGTTATTTTGAAAAAAACAAAACAAAAACAAAACAAAAAAAACTCAGTTTATTAATGATATCATGTGAGGTTTACAAAAACATGGGTACTTAGGTTTATGTTGAATATAGTTGATCAGGTCCTACTAAATTAAATTTAAGAGTGTTATTGTATATTATAAATAACTGCTTAATAAAACTTAGCATATTTGTGTAATCTTTTCTTGTTTTCCTTGTTAAATATTGGTAGATATATTACATCCAAATGACGATAATTTTTTGACTCTTTACCTATCTCCTAGGGGACAGTGCTTGTTAAATATATCATACACTTGGTTTTATAAACTTGCATGTTAGATATATTACCAATACCTCTGTGGTGAATAAATGTTCTACTGATCAAATGTAAAAATTCACAGCTGCTCCTCCATAGCCCCCAGCTTTCTCATATTTTTCCTGTCATTGCTAAGTCTAATTGTTTGCACATTAGCTTTTAATATAAAACCTGGCAGATATAGCCAAGTAAGATTTAATAATAATGGTTGGATTTATAAGCCCTTCAAGAGCCAGGAAGCTCTATGGCATTCACATTCCCAAAATTGTATAAATGTGGATCCTGGGAATGATTGCAGGATATGTAGTAAGTTAATAGCAAATCTGGACAACAATAGCATTTTATATGCCTATAATTTTTACAATTCTCAGAGCACTTTCCCCAAATTATCTCATCATATCCTCATGATAACTCTAGGAATTAAGTACTACAGGCACTATTTTTTAATCTTCCTTCTTTTTACATAAGTATAACTTTGGGAATAGAGAGTCTGCAAGACTTAACCAAAGTCACAAGTTTAGCACGAGGACTAACTAGTAGAAAATCATAATCTCCTTGGGAATAGCCACTATTCCCTTAAAATATTTTCTGAATTCTACTATGGGCCAAACATTATTTTAGGGATACTGCTGTGACTCAACCGACTGTCTGTTCTTTTATAGCTTTATATTCTAATGAGGAAGGTAGAGAGTAAACATGTTAATACTAGAATACCTATAATAATAAATGTTATAAAAATTAAAATACAGTAATGGGGTGAATGCATTGTAGCTGAGGTGATAGAATAACAAAGGACAGACTGTCTGATGGGGAGATACTAACATAACCTAATGAATGAATAAGCAATTGGACAGTCTGCAGGAACAACATTTTAGGCAAAAAGAACAGCATTTATACAGGGGGAAGAAAACATCTGAGGTATATTGGACAATGTGCTTTCAGACTACTGAGATTGTGGGAGAGCGGAAAAGAGGAGGGCAGACAGATGATTCAGGTAAGGTGCTTAGGTTTTATCATCAGGTATGTTTGGAAGTCACTGAATTGTTTTAGCAGAGAGTGTTTTTTGTTTTGTTTTGTTTTTGTTTTTGTTTTTGTTTTTTTAAGAGTGAGAGAGAGCTTGAGAACCAGAGAGTGCGCTCAGGGGCAAGGGGAGGACAGAGGGTGAGGGAGGAGGGAGAGAGAGTCTTAAGCACAGCACTTGATCTCAGGATCATGAGATCTTGACCTTAGCCAAAATTCAGAGCTGGACACTCAATTGGCTGAGCCACCAGGCGCCCTAATTTTCATATCATTTTTTAAAATCAAAACTAATTTAAAGCTATCTTTTATCAAGGAAAAGTATGATCTTTAGAATCAGCTCAACATTCAAATCTTGGCTGCATTTTTGTGTCATGCAGTATTCTGGAATCCACTTTATTCATTGGGAAATGGATGAATAATGAGTGTCTTAGAGGACTAGTAAAACACATGAATTTATAACATATATAACAGTCACTGGTATTTTTTTTAATGAAGTAATATTATCAGTTTAGAAAATGTTTATTAAAATTAGGTTTTATTAGTTGAATATAAGCTATATATATAATGATTAAGCACCCTGGATGTTTATTTTTTAAGTAACTATTTTAAAATATAGATGGACAAAGGATAGGCTATATAAGCTTGTCCTTTATATTTTGGTCTTTAAATTTTAAATGAAATGGAAAATCTAATGCTGTAAAAAACATAAAATTATGCCAGACGGCAGTAGCATACAGGTGCATCTCTGGAAAGCAGAAAGATATAACGCACATTAATAATGCAAATTCTCCAAGAGAAAAACCTGCATTTGCTCATTTAGATAGTCAGTGTATTTGGTTATGAACTTCTACACATCAGGATGTTTTTTAAAGATCATTAATAAAGAACTACGGAGAGATGACATCAGTGGGAGGTGGCATTTATAAAAGGTTTTAGAAGATAATGGTAAAAGTCCTGAGCATAAAATTAGGTTTTTCACAATTTTTAAATGTTAATGAGTATTCCAAACTTTACTCACATTGTTCTGTAAAAATATTAGTTCACTTTCTGAAGTCTTGCTTTACTATGAAAAAATGTAAAAATAATCTTCTCAAAAAAAGAAAAGATTGCTCCCCCAAATCAATTGCAACAAAGACAAATACCTTAGAAGACACATACAATTCTCAATGTGCTAAAAGTTTTGTAGACAAACACAAGTTTATTTTAGAAGATAAAGATAAGTTTTATTTTTATGAGTGCAAGTATTTATGAGGCTCGACGAGCTGAAGTTCATAGTGAGAACCATTATTCAAAGAAGAAAAAAGGCCTGGGCTTTTTATAAAACAACATAACTTCACTGTATTCATCATATTTCATGCAATTGCATTCTAAGAGTGCTTTATATGGTTAAATTACATAAGACCTTGGATAGTACATGTATATTATGTGACATAAAATATAGAAGTCTGTAAATATATTGTGTTGTGACAAAATGAAACAATCATAAGAGAGCTGAGGGAGAAACATAGAAAATAAAAGGGAGATATTTTTATATAGTATTTACTGTCAAAGAAAGAATGCCCTGTTGTAAGGATAGAATAAAAGAAATATCTAGATAGCAAACTGGATAGAGAACTGAAAAAAAAAAATTCAAGACAGGAAAACAAAATAACAGCCTTGGATAGTTCACTGTACTGGGCAGTTTTCAGAAGTTGGCTCAAACTTCAGTACAGTCATTTAGCTTCAAACACATTGACAAAGATCAAAAGAGAAAATCTCAGCAATTAGATTCACAGCTCTGTGGATTAGAAACTCAATCTGTGGAATTGGAATAAAGCCAAGGATCTCTGGAGGAGATGCCTAGAAGTGCCATGTCTGTGGGGTAAAGACAGTGTGGGTAGTAGAGAATTAGTAATTCTGTAGAAAGATAAGGAGTTATCACAAGACACAAAGCTTGAAACCAAGGGCTTGGGTGGTATTCTTAAGCATGTAGACTGAGGCTGAAAAAAAAATTGGCTCTTACTTGGGTTTTAGTTTTCAGTATAAACCAAAAAGTGAGAGCATAGAGAGAAGAAGGAGCAAATACACATCTTGATGACAAAATTTGATCCAAATATTCCATTAGTTTATGTAACTGAAACTGGGATATCCTCAATCTCATCTTTGAGTAGGCCATATTGGTGATAAGTGGTATATACATTAAACAGGAGGTAAAAGGTTAATATTAAATTGTTCCCGATGAAAGAATTTAAGGTGGGATATTCAGGTGAGGCCTGTCTGATCAACAGTGCCTCATCACAAGAAAAAGAAAGAAAGAAACAAACAAACAATAACACAACCTACCACTACCTTTGAAAGGGACGCCAGGCAAAATTATGAAATAGCTTACACTATTTTAATCTAAATATTAAGGAAATCAAAAGTGTAATGACAGTCTGACAGTTGTAGTTTTAAACAAAACTATGTAAGTCAATTCTATATTTTGTCCTGACTTGATGACCCCACCTTTTGTTAATAAAATAATAAGAGGAAAAAAAAAGCCATTAATTTACATGAACAAGAATTATCACTTCTCTATCCAGTTCTATATTGGGAGAAAATCTAGAGAGAATATAAGAATTTATGTCTTAGACCAGGAAGAAAAAAAGTAGTCACAAAGGACTAATCTGAACCCACATATTAGATATACAGAATTATTTCACACTGCCACTCCATTTATTCTTTCACTAAATGGTTGAAATCGATGGTAGGAGCTGAATCATGTGATATCTAGTCTATTCTAGTGTCAGTTTACATCACATCCTTTGCTCTCTTATATTTGCCATTATCCCCAGAGGATTGGAATTATTTGAAGTGAAGGGGACTCAAACAAGAATACAAGGTTGCTGTAGATGATAAAATTTGAATGCTACTATGTGACGAATTATGGATTGGGAGATCAGTTATCTAGCCTAGGAAACTGCAAAATTTGGACAAAGAAATGAGAGGAAAACAAATAAAAATCCATATAAGCAAACAAACAAACAAACAAAAATCCTACTCAAGTTTACTTAAGCCAAATTCCAAATTCTATAAGTGGATTCAATGTTAAGAAAAATACCCTATAGGATCAAGGATTAGAGCATAAAGTTACTCCCAAAAAACTAATTAGAACTTAAAATTAAGTCTAGTCTAATAAACTCATAGTACAATGAGACATATTATAGGTGGAATAAACTCTAGCTTGAACACAATGAAAAATGTGGTGAATTTCGAGAAAGTACTCGATGTACTCTTCCCCCTCCCCCCAAAAAATCAAAAGTGATAAAGATATATTTTTTAAAGATTTTATTTATTTGTCAGAGAGAGAGAGAACGCACAGGCGTGGGAGGGGCAGAAGCAAGCTCCTTAATGAACAAGGAGCCTGATGGGGAACTGGATCTGACAACCCTGGGGTCATGACCTGA
Organism: Mustela nigripes; assembly: GCF_022355385.1. Lineage (NCBI taxonomy): Eukaryota > Metazoa > Chordata > Mammalia > Carnivora > Mustelidae > Mustela > Mustela nigripes. The sequence continues at coordinate 122,824,484 of NC_081569.1, read as the reverse complement.
CACAAAGGCAGACACTTAACCTACTGAGCCACCCAGTTGTCCTGATAAAGATTTTTTTTTTTTAAAACAAAGGACAGATTTCATATTCTATTTACAGTTAAAAAGAAAGTCACAAACAATATTTGTGTATAAAGCATCAATAATTGCATTGACAATATAATTTGTAGAGCAAATAAAAAAATTTGTATAGAAAGAATATATGCAAAATTTAAGAAAGACAGCAATCCATGTATTGAATAATCTGAGAAACAAGCAGGATAAATATAAACTTACAACCACACATTTTATAGTAAATTTGCAGGTCATGACTGATAAAGGAAGCTATTAAAACCATCTGAAAGAAAGGAGAAATTGTCTGCAAAGAATTAAGTCAAACTGACCACAGATTTCCCACTTGACAGATGACAAAGGATAAATATCTTGAGAAAGCCAAGGGAAGATAGCTCCATAATTACATACCATCCAAACTAACACTCAGCACTGAACAATATGTTAAGAGACACAAAAATAAGAGAGTTAATATCCTCTGACCCAAAATAAAATAATTGATAAGTGAGAAAATTGAAAACAGAGAGAGAGGGAGAAAATGGTATAAGAAACACTATAGAAGGGTGCCTGCATGGCTCAGTGGGTTAAGCAACTGATTCTTGATTTCAGCTCAGGTCATGATCTCAAGGTCTTGAGAACAAGTCCCACATCAGGCTCCATGCTCAGCATGGATTCTTAAGATTTTCTCTCTCCTTCTCCCTCTGCCATACTCCCTCTTTGAAAAGAAAGAAGAAGAAAAAAAGTCCAAGACACTGTAAAGCACAGAAAGTGTCCACAGCTAACTTTATTGACTGAAAATTAATAATTATTATTTTGGGTTTAAAATTATGTAAAACTAAAATTATATAACAAAATAAGTGAGAAAGAAAATTCATTATGTCATAAATATTCACAAAACTTCATGAGATTCTCTTAATTTTATTAAATTAGACTTACAGTTAACATGTATTGAAAATGTAAGTCACACCATGACTTACATCTGTATCCTTCAGGCCAGGAAGATATAGGAAGAGGAGACATATCAAGAACTTTATCAGTGTAATTAAAATTTTTAAAAAGGCATGGAGGTGTAGAGAGAAAGCAAATAAATGAAAAGCATATGCTAAATAAGATAGTATATAACATGCATGACATGTATTTATAATATGGTTATATTTGTTATACAATATGTTTATTTGTATCTACATATGTATTATTAATTTTCCTACTAAAATATCAGATTGCATTAGTAACAACTCCAGAAATATAAAATCTGCTATATCCTACTTATGAGGCACACATAAAACAAGCACAATATATAAAGGTGATAAGAGAGGTATGAAAGCAGATATGCCATATAAACATTGGTAAAAAAAATGGAAGGTAGAGCAATATTAATATGTACTTCATGGTGGAGATATTATAGAATGTTATACTTGGCACTATATAATAGTAAAAGAAAAAAACACAAGCCTTTCAAGTAGACATAAAAATCATGAATATATAATCATTTAATATCACATCCTTCAAATATATGAAGTATAAAATTAAAAAGTTTCAAGAAGCAATTAATAAATCAGAAACCACAGAAAAGTTACCTTTTTTTTTTTTAAGATTTTATTTATTTATTTGACAGAGAGAGAGAGAGAGAGATCACAAGTAGGCAGAGAGGCAGGCAGAAAGAGGGGGGGGGGGGAAGCAGGCTCCCTGCTGAGCAGAGAGCCTGATGCCAGCTGGATCTCAGACCCTGAGATCATGACCTGAGCTGAAAGCAGAGGCTTAACACACTGAGCCATCCAGGCAGCCTAAAAAGTTACTTTTTAAAATACATATCCATTAGAAATTGAAGTTGATAAATCAGCCAGGAAAAGTAATCAGTAGATATAAAGAAAATAAAATAGAGAGCTATAGTATATTTGAAATTGTTAACTATTCACATAGGACTTGCCCCTCCAAAGTGGAGATTATTTGAAAAAAAACATTGTATTAGTTTATTTTCACTTACAAAAGAAGACTCAATATTGACATTAAAAAAAAAGCCACAATAGCAAAAAATATGTTTGAAGACATGCACAATAAATACCTCACGGTGCTAGAGGAAATGCAATGACAATTGCAAAATATATACAAAGTAGAACAAAACTAAAGTGTAATACATCAACATTTGTGAAAAACAGCTAATCTGGAAATTAGTGGCAAATTTAAAAATTTCCATGCATTTATTTGAAAAACAAAGCTAAGAGAGATAAAAGAACAAAAGACTACATTTACGGTAGAAACCTAAAAATTACGGTAGCAAGAGTAAAACCCAATGAATAGAAGAACATTAGGAAAGAAAAGATTAATATATTTATTACTTTAACATTACCAATCAAAGAAGAAAGGCCACAAAAAGATTTAGAACAAAAGAGGGATATGAAGTTAAATACAGTAGAGTTCTAAAAGTCATAATATATTAATTTGAAAATTTTTCTGTCAATGAGTTTAACAGTGCAAATAAAATTGATTAATGGAATATTCAGAAAATATAGAAACTATTAAAATGTACTGAAAATAAGAGAAAACCTTAATATTCCAAAAAGAACGTGAACAAAAACTGACTGTAATCATAAGCCATTTTACTTACAAAAGACACACTCAGCACAGATGACTTTACTGTCAAGGAACAGATGTTCCTAATTTTATACAATTTCAGACAATAAATTTAAAAAAAATAGAAAAGCTATTCAGTTTATGAGGCTAGTATAAGCTCAAAAACAAAACCAGACAAGAACAACAAAGAAAATTTGATACTAGTTTCCCTGAAGAACTCATGCAAAAATCTAAAATAAAATATCAAAAAATCAAGTTCAATATTGTAAACATATATATGCATATGTGCAGGCATACACATAGGCATGCAAGTAAACTATATTCTAACAAATCAGTGCTTAGTCCCAGGAATGCAAAGTACTGTCAGTTTCAGATAAAACCGTCACTATTATCATGCTGCATAGAGCTTTAAAAGTATATATGAGCTCACAAGGAAGCAGATGAAGCATTCAGCGAATTTTAGCAGTTAACTCATGACAGAAACGGACGTGACTTTCAACTAGAACGGATATTTCTCTTTTTTTTTAAAGATTTTTATTTACTTCAGATAGAGAAAGAAAGAGAGTGAGAGGGGGGAGGGGCAGAAACAGACTCCCAGTTGAGCAGGGAGCTCAAGCCAGTTAGATTACAGGACCCCCAGATCATGATCTGAGTGGAAGGCAGATACTTAACTGATTGAGCCACTCAGGTGCCCCCTGGAAGGGATAGTTCTTAACCATCTGAAGGGTATTTATCAAAAACCTACAGTGGATTACATATTTGATGGACCAAATCAGAAACTAGATTTTATTGATCCTTCTAATGGGAAGTCTCAGGCATCACCTTATAGAGATTAGAAGACAGAAATGCTGTAAAACAATATAAATTGTCCCTCTTTTTGATTTTATAAGTATCTTAGCAAAATATCTGGGAGAATCAGCAAATTAAACTATCAAAATTATTTTAAAAAATTATTGAGTTAAAAAATTGTTGATTTTTCTGGAATCAAGAGCCACATGAAAACTAATAGTATTCCAGTAGTGACAAATAGGAAGTATAATAGAAAGAAAAAACTGCATTTATAAAAGTAAAAAACCTATAAGGGGCCTAAGGATAAAGCATAAAAATAAAATATTCCTAACAGATAAATTGTCTGTAAGTATCATAAAACATGAAAAAAAAATTACACAAAGAATTAGCTATACTATATCCATGGATGGATAGAGCCAACATTAAGATATCATTTTCCCTCAATTAACCTATCAATCCAGAAATAAATAGTGTTTTATTGAATTTGATATATTGATATTACTGTGCATATGAACAAGTAGGGACAATACACAATAAATTTTGAAGAAAATATAGAAAGTTGCTGAGGAGGAAATCTTTTTATTTCCATCATTCGAAAGGTGATACAAAAAGCCACAGTCTTTTTTTTTGTTTTTAAGATTTTATTCATTTATTTGACAGAGATAGCGAAAGAGGGAACACAAGCAGGGGGAGTGGGAGAGGGAGAAGCAGCCTCCCCACTGAGCAGGGAGCCTGATGCGGGGCTTGATCCCAGGACCCTGGGATCATGACCTGAGCTGAAGGCAGACGCTTAAAGACTGAAAAAAGCCAGTTTTATTAAAGCATGGGATTGACAGAATTAGAGACAAGTAGATCAATTAGAGACAAGTAATCAATTAAAATTGATTATAATCCATATAATTTTATATACATCAGAGGTAACACTGCCAGTTGATGAGGAAGGGTTGGTATATTCAAATAAAAATGCTGGCACATTCACTGTGGGAGAGCTAGATCTCTATTTTATAGCATTAACAAAAATAATTACAGATTTCACATTGCAATATAAATTTAAAAATAAAATTTTGAAACTTTAAATAAAAATGTATAGAAAACAGTTTGTAATGTTGAATTTGGGAATTCTTTAACCAAGACTCAAGAAATATAAACCATAAGGTGGATAAATTTGACTACATTAGAAACATGGACATTAAAGCTGGTGTAGTCCTTCAAGAAAACGGTATGGAGGTTCATCAAAAAATTGAAATAAAGCTACTCTATGATCCAGCAAGTGCACTTGGGGATTTACCCCAAAGATACAAATGTAGTGATCTGAAGGGGCACCTTCACCCCATTGTTATATCAGCATGTCCACAATAGCCAAACTATGGAAAGAGCCCAGATGTCCATCAACAAATGAATGGATACAGAAGATGTGGTTTATATACACAATGGAATACTACTCAACCATCAAAAAAAAAATGAAATGTTGGCCATTTGCTACAATGAGTGGAACTAGAGGGCATTATGCTAAGCGAAATCAGTTGACTGGAGAAAGACAACTGTCATATGATCTCACTCAAATGTGGAATTTAAGAAACAAAACAGAGGGTTAGAGGGGAGGAGGGGGAAATATAAAATAAGATGAAATTAGAGAGGGAGACAAACCATAAAGATATTCTTAATCATAAGAAACAAACTGAGGGTTGCTGGAGGGGAGAGAGGTGGGGGGATGGGTTAATTGGGTGATGGACATTAAGTGGGGCATGGGATGTAATGAACACTGGGTATTGTGTAAGAATGATGAATTGCTAATCTCTACTTTTGAAACTAATGATACATTATACATTAATTAGTTGAATTTAAGTAAAAAGTAAATGCAGATATGTAGAAAAAATTAGTCAATAAATAAGTAAATCATTCACTACCAAAAAAATAAATAAAATTAAGCAGAAACAACCACACCTCCATAGATAGCACAGACATTTAAAAATACAGTAGAACACACTTCAAGAATATATTTGCCATCCTTTAACCAATAAAGGATTAATATTCAGATTTTATAATTAACATCCAAAAATCAAAGAGACAGATATATTAGAAAGTAAACAAAATTATATGCATTTGTTATTAATTAAATAGAAAATCTAAAATGAAGCAAAATATGTTAATAGATGCTTAACTTAAATAATTAGAAATAATTAGATAAACAATTGAAATAATTAGAAAACATATAAAATAATACTTTATATCTACTGAGTAAAACCTGCATACTTCCAAATCTTAATGACAATGTGGAAAAAAGTAATTTTCCTACTCTTTTCACCATCTGGAGAACAATTTGGAAATATCTAATGTGTTTTAAAATGAATGCCTTTTGCATCAAAATTATACTTGAAAGTAGAGATGTCACATAAACATTCAGGAGGAGTATAAATATGTTCCTACAACTTTTTGTAATGGTTAGAAGCTGGAAAAATCCCCAAATAACCATTAACTGGAGAAGTAGTAACTATATATTATAGTATATCCATACAAAGAAACACTGTCCAGCAATGAAATTTTTAAGCCAGTTATATTCGACATTATAAATAGTTCAAACTGAGCAGGTATTTTACATAAAAAGCAAGCCACATTATGATTTGTAAAATATACTAACATTCCTACAAAGTTTTTACAAATACAAAATAGCACCGTTCTTTTTTTTATTATTATTATTATTTTAGAGAAAGAGAGAGAAAGCAGGAGCAGCAGAAAGAGAGGGAGAGGGAGAATCTTAAGCCAGCTCAATGCTCAGCACAGAGCCTGACTCAGGGCCCTGTCTCAGGATCCTGAGATCATGACCTGAGCTGAAATCGGGTGTTAGATGCTTAACTGACTGAACCACCCAGTTGCCCCTACCATCATGCTTTTAATGTATACATATATATGATGTCATAATATATGAACATATATAGGAAATTATATAGTACAATTAATCCATATTGACCAAGTTTTCTTTCTTTTTTTTTTTTTTAAAGATTTTATTTGTTTAATTATTTGACAGACAGAAATCACAAGTAGGCAGAGAGGCCGGCAGAGAGAGAGAGAGAGAGAGAGGAGGAAGCAGGCTCCCTGCTGAGCAGAGAGCCTGATGTGGGGCTGGATCCCAGGACCCTGAGCATGACCTGAGCCAAAGGCAGAGGTTTAACTCACTGAGCCACACAGGTGCCTCTTTTTATAAACTTTTTTTTTTTTAAGATTTTACCTATTTATTTATTTGACAGACAGAGATCACAAGTAGCCAAGTTTTCTTTTCTTTCTTTTTCTTTTTTTTTAAAGATTTTATTTATTTATTTGACAGAGAGAGATATCACAAGTAGGCAGAGAGGCAGGCAGAGAGAGTGGGAGAAGCAGTCTCCCTGCTGAGCAGAGAGCCGGATGTGGGGCTCGATCCCAGAACCCTGGGATCATGACCTGAGCTGAAAGCAGAGGCTTAACCCACTGAGCCACCCTGGTGCCCCACAAGTAGCCAAGTTTTCTTAAGATAAGAGTAGGTTAAAGGTTTTGGGAAGGAAAATCATGGGGAAAACTTACCACATCACTGCAAGGGTACCTGTTATTAAAATAACATACCACTATTCATGCTAACCTGATCACCTATCTGAGCTAGTGTTTGTCAGTTTTCCACACTATAAATTTATTCTTTTTCATCCACTCCCTTTGGAAGTTGCTATGTATAGCCCACACCTAAGAAGTATGGAGTTACTCTCCACCACCCTGAGGATAGACTACCTATAGCAATTCTTCTCAATTCTTCTGCATAGCAATTATGTCTATGCTCCCCATTTATTTATTCAATCCCATATATATAAACACACATACTGAGATAAATTATACACACACACACACACATTGATACATATGTATATATCAGTATGGACTCATAAATACTTATTTTCTACCTTGGGTTATAATATTTACTTATTTTTTCAAATGGCTCCAGCTTTGGTCATCAGGAGCTCTTTTGCTTGCCTCTTGTGTCCTTGTGATATCCCCCATCATCATCAGGCATGTGTGTGCATGACTTTGCACTTCCTTCTTCACTATAAAGCTATGAAAATCGCCCAGGGATATCATGTACGCCACAAATACTCTCTCACTACTATGATTCATCATTGTTGAATCAATGAAAGTCTTTGTTAGCACCGTAAAACAAGAAAAATAAATTAAAAATTTATTGGAAAGAAAAAAATAAAATCATCCATCTTACTCACCCATGATTTATCTATGAAAAACAAGCAAACAAACAAAAACATGACACCCCTAGATTACAAAATAATCCCTGGTACTAATAAACAATTACATCACTAAGTATGATTATTACACAACATTCCTATATACCAATAGTAAACAAAACTTTATTCGGAGTTTCAAAAATTAAAATACCTCTTAAAAAAAAAAGAACTACTTAGATATAAATCTAAGATGTTAAGGAGTAAGTAGGTTGATAAAAATAGATCTGTTTGTAGAAAACTATAAAGCCCCAAAGAAAGAAATCAAAGACTATCTCAATAAAGGGAGAGATATTCTATGTTCCTGAATTGGGAAACATTGGGAAGACTCCCAAGTGGAACAGCACACTTGTGGACCCGGATAACTGTCATTCCAAGCCACCCACTGAGCTCACTCAATCTTCAATTTCCAATTATTTAGATTGATAGTAGATAGAGAACCTATGAGTACATATGGTGTTCTGCTTTAATCTCCCAGCTATCTGGGAGAAAATTATTTTTATTATTTTGAATTACATTTTTGGTCATTAGGATCCCTAATTGGGTAATAGTTGTGCAAGATATTCTATAAGATGAGCATTAGAAAGCAAAGAAGATTAATGATAAGTCTGTAAATTATTGTGGGAAGAATATTCAAATCTTCTTCACTGAGAAACAACTTGTGTTCCAGAATATATGTCAAAATATATTCATATATGCATATATTCATACAACACATGCAGTTTTATAATAAAATAAAAAAAATTTAAAAGTGGAGAAATTGACTATATACTTCACAAAAGGAAGCATGTGACTGGCCAGTAAAATTATTAAAATATCTCAGCATCACTGTTTGGCAGGGACAGACATGCTCATGTGTTCCCACCATACACTGACTAGAAAGAATAAAACTAAAAGTTGGGAATTGCCAAATGTTGACAAGGGCATGGAGCAATTTCAGTTCTCATGCATTCATGTTAGGATTATAAAATTGCATGATCATTCTGGAAAAAAATGTTTGGCAGTTTCTTATATAGTTAAACATAAACTACGCTATGATCCATAACACTTAAAATCTGCTTTTTGTTGTATGTAAATTATACCTTAATTAAATAAAAACCATGTAGTGGGAAAGAAAGGAGAGAAATTTCTCCAAAACACCTTGTCTAATTTTTCCCAATTTAATGTCCTAAAGCACATTCTTTTAGAATAGAACATAAGATAATGTCCATAAAAGTGTCCACATAGTAAGGAGAAAGCAGGTAATAAGTGTTAGCTAGATTATTTTGAAAATTTGTTTCAAATATTAAAGAAAAATCTTGTGAATTGTTTAATATTTTATTTTATTTTATTTTTTAGAGATAGAGAGCAAGGGTCGGGAGGGGTAGATGGAGAAGGAAAGCGAAAATCTTAAGCAGGATCTATGTCTACCCTATGAGCCCAATGTGGGGCAGGGCTCCCTCTTACCACCCCGAGATCATAACATGAGTCAAAATCAAAAGTCGGATGTTTAACTGACTGAGCCACCCAGGTGCCCATCTCATGAATTGTTTTAATTTACAAAACATAAGCCTGGTGTTAGGTACCCTATACTCAGAGAACAGTTGATAGGATTGTTAATAAACATACGTCAATAGCTTTGAGTTTCCATTTACTTAATATTCATTTAAAAATAATAGCAATGAGTATCTTTTAGATATGATTTCTAAGTGAACTGTTTACACTAATTTTCCTAAGATGTGAAATAAACAGTATTTTTAGAAGCTATAATTATTTTAATAGTCTACAGTTTCAAAGAGGTAATATAATAAATACTACTATCAGGTTTGACAAGGGATAGAAGCTTTTACTTTAATATTGTAATAAAAATAATTCTATCCATTCCTATGTGATGAAGCCAGTTACTAGTTCTCACTTTTTCTCCCGTATGGTAAATATTTAAACACAACATGAGAAAACAACTCTAAATTTGTAGCTGGTTTCCATATACAAATGTGTCTTGGTCTTTAAATATCCTATAAACTTTTAAGTTATGAGAAAATAATTTTCAATATATTGTTTCATATTTTTCCAGTAACATATATGATGGAATTGAGAATAACTTCAGAGGGAAAATGACCTGAAAAGATGTGGCTTGTGGTTTATGTATTTATTCAATAGACACTAATTGACTAGCTAGTGCTAAATGTGTACAGTCTAATGTAGAGCAGGCCCCTAAAATATAGATGCTTTATTTGTTTGTTTTTAAATATTATATTTATTTATTAAAGAGAGAGAGAGAGAGAGAAAGCACAAGCAGGATGAGGGGCAATGGGAAAGGGAGAAGCAAACTCCCCACAGAGCAGGGAACCTGATGTAGGACTACATCCCAAGACCCCAGGATCATGACCTGAGCTGAAGGCAGACATGTAACCTACTGAGCCACCCAGGTATCCAAAAACGTAGATACTTTAAAAGATAACTTACATTAATTAAAAAAAAATGTAAAATAGTATAGCAGTATGTAAGGCATGACAAATATGGCCATGATGGCAAGGTGGTAAATAGGAGGGACTGGTTAATTTAGAGAGTAGAAAGTTGGTGAAAGCCATCCATACAGAAGGGAAGAACAGAGAATTATGTCAAACAAGGGAAGGTCATTCAGCAACTACCACTCCACATGCTGAGGGCTAGTGATACAGAGTCCCTGTAATCAATGTCTGTATAAGCCAATAGGATAGATGATTGCTACAAGAACCCCTTTCCTCATCTGTGTCTCTCAACAAAGAGCTCAGACTTTGGAACATGATAAATATTTGATGCTGTTTGAGTTAGTAGATCTAATCCTTCCCTTTGGATCCTTGGATATTTTCATAGGTTCATGAGATTTAAACTGATACTTTAGTAAAGTTATGGTCTCTCATGACAGAATCCAAATAAAGATCTCTCTGCATTGCTATACTGGAGTTTCGTACCTGAATTTACTTCTAGATTCCTCACTCATTTTCAGGTAAGCCCACCCTGGTTTGAGAGTGATGATCTGTTGATAGAGCTCGGGATGGGACCACTCTGATGGACAACTAGGTGCTAGGAGCATAGGCAGGTTGAACTTCAAACATCTGAGTGGTCTGTAACAGGAGGGTTTGATGATTGACAAATTCCCAAATTCATAAATGTTACAGCAAAATTCAAGTCCTGAAATGTTCATGCAGTTTTTCTTTCCTTTTTATGGATTTCCCAAAATATTACTTAGAGGCCAATTTTGATCTGTCAAAGATTTTGACCTACCACTGTCTACCTCTTTAAGGCTTCTTCTCTGTCAGCAGCTTGGAAATATAATAATAGGACAGGAAGCTTCTAAAATGAAAAAACAAAAAACTAAAAAAAACAAAAAAATAAAAACAAACCTTACAGTGGTAGTTCTATTTGCATCAGTGTACTGTCACATAGACATTTTGATTTTAGAAGCTTTCAATTTTTTTCACAAGCAGAGATCAAGGTGTTTAATCAATGTTACACCAAGACAAGGGGCAGGTCTTGCAAGAAACCTCAAGCTGTCTGACTTGAGGTCTGAAACTTGCTTGTAGCCACAGACTTGATATTGGAATCTAGAGCTCTGAGGAATCTGTTAAATTTTAAATGTTTATTTGTATTATCCATGAAGCATGGCATGCTATACAGTGTTTAAAGGCAAATGTTCTATGTTTATAAATAAGCATATTAAGACAATTTTTTTTTTTCCCAAGGAGTGTTTTTGAGTTTCCTCTTACCTTAGAGATAAATATTATATTCAGTTTCAAATATCACTTTACACATGGAGAATAAGCTTTCCTATTTAGGCAGTCAACACAGTGGTACTATTCAATAAAAGCTCCCGCCCAGAATTGTGAAATTAGGGCCATTTCACCTACGATTGTCCAGCTGCAAATCAGTGTTAGCTAAACAAATGCAGATAAAGGTAATGGTGGAATCTAGAGAAAAGGGAGAAAACCATGTGTCTGTCTCTCAAAGTTGACATCATCAGTTTCCTTCCGTCTTGATTCCACAACTTGTGGCACCAACTTATTTCTGGAATAAAGGGATATTCAGAGGCCCTACACAGATGATAAACTGAAATTTTCACACTCCCTAGACATGCTTTAATCCAAGGATCTTGAAGAACAATTTCTAGGACATTAGGAACTTTCTACTTTTTGATGCATATTTATCTGCCTTATCATGATTTCTGCTCTCACAGAGGATTTACTTCTGCCATATTCCATTAACTATTTCCTACTCATTCTAAGGACTTCAGAACATTTTCATTTGTCAATTTTGTCAGAAGCAATAGACCCAGAGGGAAGTATGAGGCCAAAACAACTTTTCAATTGCTAAAGAAAATTTCTTTTTGATCATTCATACCAGATTTGTCCTTCCTAAATTGCCTTTATAATATTTTTCATATAATTCAAGGTGCTTTCTCAAAAGTTTGTAATGATTGAGAGAAATTACGTGGCTCTAGTTTCCTCTTGAATGTGTATGTGTGGGTTCAAAGAAAGCATATCATTTCAATGTTAGAAACAATTGTTTAAAATTGAAGTTAGGTTCCCCCAATATTTTGTTCAGGAAAAAGTGTTTAAGTCACAGTAAGAACTCAAATGATTTGGTTTTTTTATTTTTCTTCAATGACACAAGATGTGCTATATACCTAATGAAATTGGCATTTCATTGAGTATCTACTACATGCTTTGCTCTCTATTAATCGATCTCCTTTAATCCCATAACATTTTGAAGTAGGTGTTGTTATTTTTAGTCTATACTTGGGAAAATTGAAACAGATAAATCCAGTGATTTGCTAAACAGTACAGGATAAATGGCAGTACAGAAAATCAAATTTTTATTCCAGTGCCTGTTCCTCTGTACTGAATCTTCTTTTTGATAATGGCTCAAAAAATGTTGGCAAATCTGGCCAACAAAAAATAGCATTCCATGGGCGCCTGGGTGGCTCAGTGGGTTAAGCCGCTGCCTTCGGCTCAGGTCATGATCTCAGAGTCCTGGGATCGAGTCCCGCACCGGGCTCTCTGCTCAGCGGAGAGCCTGCTTCCCTCTCTCTCTCTGCCTGCCTCTCCATCTACTTGTAATTTCTCTCTGTCAAATAAATAAATAAAATCTTTAAAAAAAATAGCATTCCAAAATATTCTACTTTAAGTCGTATTTATTGCCATATATATGTATCCTTCCTAAAATTACTTTTTAAGTATTCAGCTACCAAGTGATCTATACTTATCTTTTTTAATACTTAGTTAACTTTTATTCACTCTTCAACCTACTTGAAATTGCCTTCAGTACTTATCAATGTATTGAAACTACTCTTGAATGTCTTTTTGTGTTCAAATAAGATGGATAATTCTGTCATCATTTATTACTTCTTATGTCTTGAAATATTTTCTGCAGTCCAATTATATGACACCACATTTTCCTTTAGTAATCTTTAGTAGCTCTTTTTTCTTCTCATGAGAAGTAATGGTTCTACTTTCTCCACCAAACCTGAAGATATTGGATGATACAAACCTTGGATGTGGCTACTCTTTCCACTTGTCACTCTACATGAACGCATCCAGTTCTAGAATTTTAAATGCTCTTTATAAACTGATCACTACAAATTTACACCTCTAGTCAGATACCGTGTTTGGAATCCAGTCTAGAATATTAAAACTGCTTAAAATTGTTACTTAAATATAATAGATACCATATAATGCACATGCTTCAAAGCAATACGAAATCTATTTCTACTCAGAGGTTTCTATAAAAATGAACTGTATAGTCCTCTATCCAGGTGTGCATAAGATTATGCATAAGAAAGATTCTCCAAACTCAAGAATCTTACTTGATTCCTTTCTTTCTCCCTCATCCCATATATCCATTTCATCAACAACTACTTCTAATTTGTATTTCCAGAATATGTCCCAACCATTTCCACATCATCTTCAGTGCTAGTCACATTTATTGTTCAAACTACCATGGTTACAGTAATTGATAATAATTGATCTTTTTCTGCTTTGTTTTCAATTGTTGCTATAATAAGTAACTATAAACTTAGGGTTCAAAACAATACCCACTTATTAGCTCACAGTTTTATAGGTCATATGGACAGGGAGGGCTAATAGGTTTTATAGTCACCAAAAGTGGAAACTAAGGTGTTGGTCAAATTGGGCTCATTCGAAGGCTCCAGGGAAGAATCCACTTCCAAGCTCATTCAAATTGTTGGCAGAATTCAGTTCTTTGTCGTTGTAGGAATGAAGTCCCTTTTTAGTTGCTGGCTATCAGCCTTGAACTGCTCTCAGTTTCTAGAGACCCATTTGTATTACTTTGTACTTGGTCCCCTTCATCCCTAGTCCAACAAAAACAAGCTGAATCCTTCTCATACATTGTATATCTGTGACTTCCCCTTTGTGACAAACCAGAGAAAATACTGTTTTTAAAGGGCTCATGTGAATAGACTAGCCTCACCTATATAATGTCTTTATTTTAAAAAGAATTTATGAGTATCCTGAGTTACAAGTGGAAAGTGTCTTTTGCTATGTACCAGGATAATCACAATAAGGCCAGGGGTGAAGGTTACGGATCCTCTAGATTTTTGATTATCATACTTACTCTTGCCTCTCACTTACACTATTAATTATTTACAGAGAAGCCAAAATCATAATTTAAGAGCATACAATACATGTATCATTCTCCTACTTTAAGCCCATGAGTCCTTTTTCAACTTATGTCTCTGAACTCTAAAACTACCCCACTCTTTTGTTCCTCTAGTGCATACCATCTTACTCAGATAAACATAGATTTGTAGCTGATATGCTTCTTGTACCTTGACAAAGGACAATCTTTCTGAATTTAGCTTTGGTCATCAGTACAGTTTTATGCTATATTATTATTTTGGGATTGAGAGATTATTATTATATTATTATTTATTATTATTATTATTATTATTATTAAGAGATGATGTGTAACACATATATAGCAATTAGCAAAAAGCCTGACTTACTACACCCATTCATTAAAAGTTTATATATCTGGGAAACCTGGGTGGCTCAGTTGCTTAAGTGTCTGGATCTTGGACAAATCTAAGAACAGATCATGATCTTACAGGGCATGGGATGGAGCCCTGAACTGGGCTCTGCAGTTGGCATAAAGTCTGCTTGAGATTCTCTCCCTCTGCCCCCACCCCTACAGGCACATGCATTCTCTCTCTCTCTTCCTCTCTCAAATAAATAAATAAATCTTAAATAAATATTTAAACAAAATCTTTAAAAATTAAAAAAAATAGGTATGTGTACCCCAATCAACCTATATTTTCCCCAACTTTGCTTATCTACCTGAGACATCTTTGACAACGGTGGCTCTTAATCCTCTTTGTATTTGTTCGAATGGCTATCTAGAATGAGCTGTCTAAATAGTAGGTATGATATTGGGAAAAGCAGATATTCTTTCGGTAAACATAGAATAAGTGATTTTCTCTGAAACACTATTCTAAGTCCTGTGAACATCACAAAGACAACACAAATGTTAAACTGTGCCCTTTACAAGGTTGGACTCTCGTGGTAATGAAAGCAATTAGAGATGTTATGAAATAGAACTGACATCTCTGCTGTAAACAGAGCCACGATCTAGTTTCAGGCAATGGTTATGTCTGTCTCCAAAAGGCATCTTCCTATATGTGGCCATTTATTTAATTTTGATTTGAGGTTGAAGAGATTGTCTGAAATAAGATTTATTAGAGATGTAATAGAATAAGGAAGCTAGCATGAATATCCCCAACTGTTCTCCAAAAAGAAAAAAAAAAAAGGTACATGAGTTTAAATCACCATTGTAGATAGTCATTGGAAAATGATTCTAATTCATTAAATATGTTTCTCATAATTGCTATTTAGTTAATGACTGTAGTTAAATAAGACACTATCATAAGACACGCTATGTTAGATACTCATTATTTAAAACATATGTTTTAAGACTAAGCAATTATAAAACAAGCTATTTACCTCTTAAATAAATAGATCCATAATGATTCACTTGTGCATAGTTAATAATAATCAATTTAGTAAGCCTATATTATAAGGTCAAACTAATAAAAATAAGAAACAAAAATTGCTGTGTTCAACTTCCCAGCTGTTATTTATATATTCAGATTATCCTCATTGCATTCATCATAAAATAGGACACATTCACTTGTGATTGCCACGTTTGAATTGAATGCAAGAACTAAGCTTGTGCACAATAGCTCTTAAAAGAGATGTTAAATAGAAACACTTGATCTGGAGACTTCATCTTTGAGTATTCACTCATCCTTAAAGTTTATCCGTAAACTTAAATGGTAAAAATTATAGCAAGTTGATCTTTGAACATAATTATTCAGAAGGCAAAATTTGATCATTATTTCACTTTGGTTTGTATTGATCCAATAAGTGATAAGTAGACCTGTTATTATCTATTCCCCCTTGCGGCCTCTATCATGAAACTAGGTGCTATGTTCTAAAGGTGATATTACTATAGTAGTTAAATGTTTGAAAGGCTCCAGAGGATGATTCCAAGGTACAGCAAACTGGATAATTGAAAAAGAAACTTTAGTATAATTGAAAAAGTTCCCTATCAGCTCAGGCTACTATTTGCCCCTATTTGTACTCTCCTAGTGTCTTGATTTAGCCATGAATTAAACTGATCATTATGAATGAATTATTATTTGTTTATAGTACCTACTAACGTTTAAGTACAAAAATGCATGTCTTATTTACATATATACTTTTAGTGATTTAAAATGCATCCTTGGAGTTTTAGCAGGTACAAAATGAATGTTCATTAAATGAATCATTATGAAGCATATGTTCTTCTCATTTGGAAATAAAGTAGCAAATAACTTAAAGTAGTTGTGTTTCGGTTTTAGCATCTATTAAAAAGGTAGTTAAATCTGCAAACTTTAATGTATCTAGAGTAAGATTTTTTAATGAAGTCACATAATTTTATGAATTTTCTAACTTTAAATTAGACATTTCTCCCTTTTTTTAAATTTGTATTTGTAATGCCCTTGTATTCTGAGATTCCTGTATTATTTCACATGCTTAAAAATAATGGCATCTAGATATTCACAATTGGAAGAGCTTGTCCTTGGGAGGATCTTTGAGGAAAGTATTAGGCAAATTAGGAATTTCTAGTGTTTTAATGGTAAGATGCATAACAAATTTTCAGGTTTTTTCTCTGCTGCTCATCGGGGTTGATGAGTTTAAAAAGGATACAATAATTTAGGGGAGAAATCTTTCTAGAAATAAAGGTCACATTTGGCTGGAGAAAACTTTGTCTTACATTCTTTGGAAATAGAACATAACATGGGGATCAAACCAATCTCACATTTAAATTATTATTATTACTAAATTCTTGAGAGGAAGATACAGAATGGCAAAATAATACCTTGGTCTATTTCATGATACTCTCAGATGTAAATAGTGCTCTTGACTTGTCTGCCTCCAGAATTCTCTCCAAACTGATGCTCAATATCAGTATTTGGCCAATATCAGCAGTTAGCTTCTAAGAAATCTCCATTTCTCCCATTCCTTAAAAGGCTGATTCAAAACTCCTCTGCTGATTTTTTAACACCTTTTGTATCTAATGTGTTTATGTAAACCTGGGTTGGTTTTCCACAATTAGCTAGTGCACACTGTTTGCTTACATCTGTATTAGCTAATTGTAGTATATTGCTTGAATCTCTCTTCAAGCCTTGACTTATTCTATTTATCTCCTTATTTTAAATATTCTCTTTTCTCCTTCTCCCATACTGGACTCTCACTTAGCCAATAATAGCCTAGTCAACTTCTACTCTTCATTTAAATAATTTCTCTATCTAAATCAGTTCAGTTCTTCCTTCTGTGCTATCACATTCAGAACCAGATGGTTGACACTTAATATTTCTCAATTTGTTAGGAAAAATTCCTGAAGACATGAACCTTGCCTACAATTTTTTGTGTGTCTTATTTTTCTCTAGGTACTCATTAAATACTTTCTAATGAATGACAATTAGCAGAATTCATAATAACCCCAATAGAGAATTGATGTCTATTATTATTTAAAATTGACTGGAAATGGGCAGAGAGTAGCACTGGTGTTTATTAAAACTAAAATCTCTGTGAAAAAGGAAAGAAAGAAATGTAGAAGTCCAGTTACTAGTTCAGCCAAATTAATAGAGAACACTGGACAGAAATTTCTGTTCAAAAATACATTTTTATCATTCCAAATTCCCCTGAGCCCCGTGATTTTTCTCATATAATTAATTTTGTTTCCCCTGTAGGCTTCCTTTTAAATCAATTCAGCTAAGGAAAACTTTACAAACATATACACTGATTCACAGATGAAAAAAAAAAATCTATCTATCTATCTATATATATATACACAAATACATTCACAAATTAAGAAGAAAGAAACCCAAAGATTTTTTAGCTTTTTTTTTCCATTTGAAGTAAATGGAATATCAAACTTTTAAGCAGATACATGATTGTATCATCATCATCTTCATTATCATCATCATGATAATCATCAAAGCTAGTGTCTATTGCAGGCTTACTATATGCCAGAGTCCCCATAACCTTACTCATATACCATCTTATTTGATTTCCTATTTTGTCTATGAGACAAATACTATCCCAGTAGTATTTGTAACTACTACAGATAGACAATACTACCATTCTTATTTTACAAAGGAATATAAAAATGAGAGAAGTTCAGCTTTTTGCTCAGGATCACACAGACACAAAATGATACATGTGGATTTAAACTAAAAAGCAGTTGTAAAGGGTAGCCATTTTGATTATTATGTTTACTGTTGTTATTAAAATTCAAATTTTTGAAATTCCCAGAGGCATCTCTTTAAGAGGCCAAACTCACTCTGTTTACATATCATGAACACATTGGCCATAGGTGTAGATATGATGTAGGAATGAGACCTAATACTTTGAAATTTCATAATATTGATCATTACCATCTGGGCTGTGAAGCATATTAGGATCATAGAATGAGGCCCTTTAAGAAAAAAACATCCTGGGGCACCTGGGTGGCTCAGTGGGTTAAAGCCTCTGCCTTCGGCTCAGGTCATGCTCTTGGGGTCCTGGGATCGAGCCCCGCATCGGGCTCTCTCTGCTCAGCGGGGAGCCTGCTTCCTCCTCTCTCTCTCTCCCTGCCTCTCTGCCTACTTGTGATCTCTGTCAAATGAATAAATAAAATCTTAAAAAAGAAAAAGAAAAAAGAAAAAACATCCCTGATTATTGATTTGAATGATTTTGCAATTTTTAAAATTGCATCTAAGTTTCGATCACAATTCATTTTTTTTTTTTTTTGAACTGCTAATCTTTTAACTCATTATGCATACCTATCACTTTGCTCTGCACAAGTATCTTGGTAACCAATAATGCCTTTTTCAGAGAGGAGCCATCTCTTTCCACTCCCAACTGTAACTTCCCCATGAAATCAGTATTTGTTTTCCTGGATTCTCTTGACTTAAATTTTATGGACACCTGATCATAGATAAGCCAAAGCCAATCAGTTCCTTCTCCGGAGGTACTGAGACTGTAGAGTTAAATCCTGATGGATGTCAAAGCAATGTTTCCTCCCATTCCAAAGAGGTTGGGGTGCAGAAAATCAAGTGTAGGGAAGCAGAGCAGAGACAGAGAGTTCTGTAGGCATTTAAGTTCTTCAGAGCACTATTCATTTGGGTTGAAGTCACATCTTATCCTTTATGGGCTTTCCCTAAGAGAGCTTTACCTCATATTCTGTGATACTTCCCAGTATCCCAATTATATAGCATTCTTTTCTTCTCATATTTAACTTTATTTTTGTTTTAGTTTAATTAAATTGGTTTATTATTGCTTGAAATAGTCTTGATTCTTTAAATGCTTAAATAAAGGCCTTTATTTTGTGCTATTCAAACCCAGATAGCCAAGGCTTAATAAAAGTCTGCTAAGTTAAATTTCATAAAATTGACTGGATCTAAGATGGTGCGACTAAGTGGGGTCAAAGGGGCTGAGGAAGGAGAAGACCTCATGGTTTTCTTTGATTTATAACTTTCTTCTATTTCCAAAATAACTTTAACAGGAAAGGAAATTATAAGCTTGTACAGAAAGACACTCACCTATTGTTACTGGATTGCATTGCTATAGCTCAGCAGTGAAAAGGAGAGTTTCAATCTATTAGGGTGAAAAAAAAAAAAGAAAAAAAAAAAAACCTGTTGGAACCTGAGCAGTTATAGAAAGCAGAAATTGGCTTGGCTGGTCCACTCAAATTCTGTTGCTTTTATTGGAAATGGTTTCTTTTTCAGTAAGTGCATTTTTCACTTGCTGAGCCTGGACCTGCCGCTATAGACCTTTGGTTGAGAAAACGGTCATACAGAGACATTGCCAGGGCATTTTTCATAGGAGTGAATCTGGGGAGGAAAGCATGGGTATCAAGCAGTGGGATTGTTTATACAAAAATTCACACGCACTGCTTTATGCTGTCAGTGGTTAAAAGCTTTTCTCTGTAAGAAAATCTATCCATTCTGAGCCCAGTATCTTTTTTTCTTTTTCACAATGTCACTTTTAGGAAAAGAATAAAAAAGGCAAAAAAAAAAAAAGGCAACAAACCCAAAATCTTGGCTCATTTTCAGATATATTCTGGTGAGCTACGCAGTGAACTAGTTTGAATGGTAACTCACCCCCGGACCACAAATGGCAATTCAGGAACTGATCATTTTGAATTATTCATAGAGCAGTAAAACTTGACATTCTGAACATTGTGTTTGAGAATAGAAGAACTGAGCAGGAGACCTGCAGCAGTCATTACTAAGAAGCAATAGCTTCTATTCAGATGATTACTATTCCCCCAACCCAGGCGGAGTAATCAAGTCTAAAATGGGACCGCTTTACTTTTGAAAGGGTTCTATACAAATGCCTTTGTGAAATGTAACTATTTTAGGTAGTATTTATTTTGCATTCTTTTCCATTTATTGGGCATTTTATAGTAGATTTTCTTATCATATTATATTCCAGGCAGACCTTTGGGTATGGTCACAGATGTCTTTTAGAAGCTATATACTGAAGAAGAGATGTGTGAATCAATTAAGTGCTAATTGTCCTATATGGAGATTGGTAAATGTCATTCTCTCATCACATACTTTATTCATAAGATTTCAAATAAAAGGTAGAAATGAGAGAGGAGCTGTTATATGAAGGAGAACAGTATTCTTAGCAAGAAATTTCCAAACTGCTGAGTTAGAGACATTTCAGCAAATCACAAAGGACATCTGGACTCAGCAACATACACACATGGGTTGTGGGTTGTGTGATATATAATCTTCATGACTGTGGCTTGAATTAAGCATGCACACAGTTTCTTACTAACAAATCTCAAGGTCCCCCAGTAATTTACTCAGATCACTCTCTCAATGTAAGGTGGCTTTTGGTTAGATGCCAGGTTGTATCAAATAGGATACTCCAGGGGTCAAAGTGTTAAGTTTGCTACGTAAAAAGATTCCGAGATTATGGTCAAATTTAGGTGCTCAACCAAAGCTCCTACATTTCCACCATTGTCTGAAAAACTAAAAGCTTAATGCCTTGAGACAGCTCTGGTATCTTTTTAATGCAGCCCTAGAATGTGTTTAAAAAAAAAAAAAAGTATAAAAATCTAGGCTTTTGGATTTATTGGTTTTATAATAGAATGAAATGAAGCCTGATGTAAAATGGTATACATGAACATTGCATTTACCTTCATGCTCGTATCAGCTAGGACTTCTATTAACCAGCTCAGCTCTCCACCTCCAGAGGGGAATTTAGAAAAGTTTTGAGAAGCCACCACCGCTTCAGAAACATGTATGATTTCCTATCAATAAGAGTAAATTTTTTCTTTAGTTTTAGGGTTTTATTATGACATATATACTAAGATTGGAAGTACTTTAAGCAGCTATTGATCATTTGTTTATACTATTATTAAAGTGAATGTCAGATTTTTTTCTAAAAATAAATGTTTGTATTGGAAAAGCATGGATAGGTCTTAATGAGAGACAAAACTTAATGAAAGAAAATTTAATGAAAAAAGGCCAAGGAAATGATTGAAAGAGGAGTATGAAATGTCTTAAATCCTAATTGTTCCTTATGGAAACTCCATAGAAGTAAGTGCTTATAAATCTGCGGGGTTTGCTTTTATCCCTATTTGATTTAAATATCCCTAAATGATTTAAAATAATAGGTGAATGGCACCTGGGTGGCTCAGTCATTAAGCATCTGGCCTTCGGCTCAGGTCATGATCCCAGGGTCCTGGGATTGAGTCCCGCATCAAGCTTCCTGCTCAGTAGGAAGCCTGCTTTTCCCCCTGCTTGTGTTCCCTCTCTCTGTCAAATAAATAAATAAAATCTTAAAAAATATGTAAATCTTTAATAAAGAGTGTGCCTGGGCAGTTCAGTTGGTTAAGTGTCCAACTCTTGATTTTGGCCTGGTTGGTCATCTCAGGGTACTGGGATGGGCTCTGCATTTGCTGGGGAGTCTGCTTGAGATTGTCTCTCTTCTTCTCCTTCTGCCCCCACCGCTGCTTTCTTTCTCTCTCTCTCTCTCAAAAATAAATAAAATCTTAAAAACAAAAAAGGTGTATAATGGTGAAAACAAATGCAAAAAACACCTCTTTTGAAAAGGGAAGCATAATAATATGTTACCCTCTTATAGGTGAGGACCTGGAAATATCATCTTTGATTATCCACTTGCCCTGTCCTGAAAGACCCTGGATGTTTCTTCACAAACTCCATCTCCCAACGCTCTTTCCTCATCTATTTTCTATTTCCACTTTCTCTCTTTCTGTGCTTCAAATGCTCAAGAATCATTCTCATTTACGGGACGTCGCAGTTGCTTGGTTATCTGCTTAAAAAACTATAGCTCTATCTTTAAGGCATTAATCCCACCATTTTTTAAGCATTTATATATCAAATCAATGTCATCTTTCTGGAAGACATTTCTTTTGGACTAATCTAGTTAAAAAAAAAATCTTGATTTCCTATGTCCAATGGACTTATTTTTAGTATTTCTACAATTGTGTTTTGAAATAAATCACTTATAGAAAGAATGTAAGCATCATGAGAGAACTGTTAAAAGATAAACAGTGGCATGTTAAATTGATGAGTTTATTTGAACAAAAATAGACATAAATGGGGAGGTGCCAAATGGGAAGTGGTTGGGAGTGCTCCATCCACAGGAATCTGGGGAAAGACTTTCATAGAGAAGAGGTGAAAGGAAGCACAGCTGTGGTGTTATCTGAACCCCTGCAGCTTATGTGGTTGCTTTATTTGGGAAAGTCTAGTTGGTTGTTTGGGACTGGTTGTCCTTAGGTCTTGATTTCTTAACCTTGAGGCATGTTAGGGTTAGGTTTTGGTTTAACTTACAAAGGCTATGAGGGCATTAAAGCCAACATAGTCCGTCAGCCTCTTTGTTTAATTAATTTAACAACATAAACTTAAAAAAAAAAAAAGATTTTATTTGTTTATTCACAGAGGCAGAGGGAGAAAGAGGGTCCCAGAGGGGAGCAGGGAGCCTGATGCAGGACTCGATCCCAGGACACCAGGATCACGACCTGAGCCAAAGGTAGACGCTTAACTGACTGAGCCAGCCAGGAGCCTTAACAACATAAACTGTGCCTTGCCTGCTAGTGTACTTCTAGTATCTGAAAGCATGGCAGACTGATATTAGGGACTCAGTAAATGTTCGATAATGAATAATGGTTGTATTTAGATCCATGACTCTATAATTAGATATTGGACAGATTTTTTTTTTTAAGATTTTATTTATTTATTTGACAGACAGAGATCACAAGTAGGCAGAGAGGCAGGCAGAGAGAGAGTGGGAAGCAGGTTCCCTGCTGAGCAGAGAGCCCGATGTGGGGCTCGATCCCAGGACCCTGGAATAATGACCTGAGCTGAAGGCAGAGGCTTTAACCCACTGAGCCACCCAGGCGCCCCTTGGACAGATTTTTGACATGGTTAGCATTAATTGTTCATCTTGTTCTATTTATTTAATAATCATTCATTCTAAAACTGTTTACCTAGAACTAACTTAATGCTACTAACAGAATTATATTCTCTATGCCGTGAGATCGACAGAAAGATTTAAATAAAGAAATGAAACAGTTATGAATGTGCGTATACATACACATATATATACATATATGTGTATGTTTATATATATATATGTATATATGTATAAATGCATGTGCATGTTTTTTTCTTAGTAGATAATAATAATTTCTGAAAGAAGATGAATTTGAAAGAGTAAAGTCCAATTATTGTGGTAATTTCAGTGATAGATGATGAATGACTAAATGTAGAGAAGTGTACAGATCCCAGATATAATTTAGAGGTAAAGCTACCTGGCTTGTTAACTGATTGACTGAGGGGGTAAAGAGACTTTATAGGTGACTCTTAGGTTTTGAATGACTGAATGAATGACAGTGCTTATATCGATTAAATGGATTCGGGTGGTTGATAAGAAGAAGACATGAATGGGTTTAGCGTTTGACAAGTTCAGGTGAAGTAGAGTAGAATATCTGCTAGTGATGGTGATCAGACCATTGGATACAGTGGTTTGAAGATCAGGAAAACTGCCTTATGAGGTCTGTTCTAGGGAGTAATTGGTTGAAATCATGGAAGTATAAAGGACAAAGAGGAATTCTCAAAGGAAATAGAAAAAGAGAGTTAAGAGAGATATAAAGGAAAACTATGTGGGTACAGTTTCAAGAAAGAGGACTTGATCAACAGTATCAAATGTACTAAAAGTGAAAAGGAAAAAAATATTAGAAATGCAATTACATTATTTCCAGTGGCTATAGAATTAATAATTCTTTATGAACAATTAATGTGACACATTTTATGGACTACTGTTTTCCCAGACACTTGGGAAAAGTGTCCCAGAAAAATGCTTCTATGCTTTTT
Organism: Mustela nigripes; assembly: GCF_022355385.1. NCBI lineage: Eukaryota > Metazoa > Chordata > Mammalia > Carnivora > Mustelidae > Mustela > Mustela nigripes. Next base: position 122,799,908 of record NC_081569.1, on the reverse strand, counting down.
CATTTCCCATAACAGGTATGATACCTTAGGATAAGCATTTAGTTATTCTGAGGTAGAATCTCTCAGATACGGAAATTTTCTGCTTGGGGAATGAGGAATGATATACTATGGCTGTGAATATTTGTATCTTCCAAACAACATCACCCAAAAGTGCCCCAATGTGATGCTGATATTATCTTCTGGAATGTGCAATATTGCGTTGTACACAGAGATTTTATTTATTTGACCATCTTGACAAGACAAAGGTATTCCCAATAGTAAAATGATTCCTAATCCCACTATTTACAACTAATCTTGAACCTCTTACCGCTCTGCTATCTTTCTCCTTGCATGGTCTACTCAAAGCAAATAATATTCTCCTGTAAATCTCATCCCAATATTAAAAAAAAATGAGTCAGAATTGCTTTGAAATAAAACAAAGTAAACTCAACACAAATAAAGAAGAAGAAAATATAGAGTAGAAATTAATGGAATAGAAAAAAATTGAAAAAATTAATAAGCTGAATATCTACACAACTGGATAGAAGAATGCCCCTCAAAATAAACGTCTATTTTTCCTTTGAACCTCCTGTTTCACCTTCATTTTTTATTTCCATGACATTGTTGCTATTCCCACATTCTCTGTTTCACCAAAGCCAACCAAAGTCCAACCTTTGATACAACATCAACAGAAATCAGTTACAAAATCCTATCGCTACCACTTCCTTAATAATTCTGATGCTGGTGGCTTCACTCAGTTTCCATAGACAGTATTTTAGTGGAATCTGGTCCCATCCATACATATATTATTACAGTGACTTGCTATCTATTCCCCTCTTTCCAAGTGGATCTCAAATAAATCCATAATTCGTATTGCTCTCAGAATAATCTTTTTAAAAAGTGAAAAATCTGATCCTATTTCTTCCCTGATTAGAACACTGCAATGGCTACCAAGGACATTCAGTGCAAAATTCGAACTCCATACTTCTGTATATGTTACCCTTTCTAATCTGGAGCCTATGTGCTTTCTGACCTCATACTCTTCCAGTGTTTACATAAAGCCTACTCTTTGGAAATGTGGGTTATTGATTTTAGACCTTTCTTCTTTTTTAATACAAGCATGTAAAGCTATACATTTCTTTTCAAACACCAGTTTTTCTACATTCCACAAAACTGGATATGCTGATTTTTATCATTTGGTTAAAAGTAGTTTCTTAAAAAAATAAAACTAGTTTAAAATGTTCTTGTGGTTTCTATAGATTATAACTATTTTGCATAATTTTTAAATATTTGTGTTTTTCTAGCTATTTTACCATTGCTGATTTCTAGATTAATTCTATTCATATTAATAACCATATATATGTGATTTCAATTCTTTGAAATTCGTTGAGAATATTTTAGTTCATGTCTCTTTATATGGAATTGTCAAATCACTATATTGTACACATGAAACTATTAAAACTGTATTGGAATTAAATTTTTTTAACCAAGGGAGAAAATATGGGGCACCTGGGAGGCTCAGTCGGTTAAGCTTCTGACTCTTGGTTTCTGCTCAAAGTCGAGGGATCAAGCCCTGCATGGGGTTTTATACTGAGCGTGGAGACTGCTTCAGATTCTCTCTCTCTTACCCTCTGCTTGCTCAAGGGCGCAGATACTTTCTTTCTAAATTAAATAAAATTGTTAAAAAAAAGAAAATATGTAAATATGTTTATGGACCATCATATAATTTATCTTGGTAAGTGTGCTATATGCACTTGCAAAAAATATGTAATCTTCAGGGTGCCTGGGTGACTCAATTGGCTAAGCGTCTGCCTTTGCTCAGGTCATGATCCCAGAGTCCTGGAACTGAGCCCTGCATAGGGATCCCTGCTCAGTGGGGAACCTGCTTCTCCTCCCTCTACTGCTCCCCCTGCTTGTGCCCTTTCTCTCTCCCTCTCTCCCAAATAAATAAATCAAAATCTAAAAAAAAAGAAAAAAAATATATAATCTTCAATTGTTGCATGTATTATTCTATAAATACCAGTTAGATCATGATAGGATAATATTGCTTAGATCATGTTTTTCATTACTGATTTGTGTATGTATGTGTGTGTGTGTGTGTGTGTGTTTAAGTCTACCAATTGCTGAAAGGGAAGTGTTTTTTAACACTAATCGTTTTTTAAACAGATTTTTAACAATGTTTGTGGAATTGTCTCTTCTGTCATTTTTTGCTGCATGATTTTAAAGCTCTGCTATCAGGTGAATGTACATTCCTGAATGTTTTGTGTTCCTGACTCTTTTATCAGAAATCAGGGTCCATGTTATATCTGCCCATATTTTTTGCACCGAGTCTATTTCATTTGATATTTACATAACTGATATCAACAGAATTGATTTGCTTTCTAACACATACTATTTGCATGATACATATATTTTCATCCACTTAGTTTCAACCTGTGTTTTTATATATAAAATGCATCACATATATAGCAGAGTCAATCTTTAATCAACTGCAACATTTTTTATTTTTTAATTGGAATATTTAGGTTCTTAAAAGTTCATTTGATTATTAATATAATTGGATTTAGGTCTGACATCTGTTTTCTGTTTGTTTCTTTTAATTTTGTTCTTCTGTTTCTCGTTTCCTCCCTTCTTTTGTGTTATTTAAATATTTTTTGCATTACATTTTAACTTATGTATTGGATTGTTAATTTTTGCATTTTTAAATGGTTCCTTGAGGATTAACACATCCTAAACTTTTCAGTCTACTTAGAATTAATATCAGCTCATGTAAAATACAGAAATTTTATAACTGTTTATATCCCTTAATGGTTGGGGCCTGTAGATAACTCACCTCTTTTTCCTTTCTGAAAATATCACACTATCATGCTGAAAAGATATTTAGATAGATGTAAAATGTTGGGTGGATGGTGTTTTCTTTTCAGCACTTTAAAGATGTTTTGCTGTCTTCTGAGTTTTATCATTTCTGATTAGAAGTCTTTGGTCATTCTAGTTTTTTTCTCCTTGTGTGTAAGTTGTGATTTTTCTATGGCTGTTATCAGAATTTTCTCTTTATCTCTGTTTTTCAGCAATTAACTATGAAATACCTAGTTATGGTTTTCTTCACATTTATCTTGCTTAAATTTGACCAAGCCTAATGAATCTGTAAAGGTAGAACTTTCACTAAATTTGGAAGGTTTTCAGACCAATATTTCCTCAAGTGTTTTTCCTGCTCAATTATTTATCATCCCTCTGGGAATCTAATCACATGTATGTGAGGTTTTCATTTTCTTATCCCACTCATCCCTGAAGCTCTTCCCATGTTTTTCCATTATTTTTTTCTCTTTTATTCTTATTAGATATGTTCTATGAAATAATCTTTCTTTTCATTGACTCTGTGAAGAGTCTTCTACTAAGACCATCCTGGTCTTTTAGGATGTCAATTATTGTATTTTTTTCAGTTACAAAATTTCCATTTGGATCTCTTCATTGTTTTGTTTTGTTTTGTTTTTCCTTTCTTTCTATTTTTTTCTTCCTTTTTTTATTAATTTTTTATTTTTTATAAACATATATTTTTATCCCCAGGGGTACAGGTCTGTCATATGATCTCCCTGAGATGAGGAAGTGGTGATGCAACATGGGGGCTTAAGTGGGTACGAGAAGAATCTTCATTGTTTTTATTTCTCTTTCAACATCTTCCCTCTTTGCATTCATTAGAAGTGTACTTTCCTCTCTTCTAATCAAGCGTAGTTATAATATTTACTTTAACATCCTAGACTAAACACTCTAACATCTGGGTCATCTCAGTGATGGTTTCTGTGGATTTTTTTTTTTCCCCATTGAGAATAGGTCACATTTTCCAAGTTCTTCAGGCAATTAATAGTTTTGAATTGCATTCTGGATTGGTAAGTTTGATATTGAGAAGACTCCAAATTTCGTATTATTCCTCCAGAGCTTTGGTATTTTTTTATAGCAGGCAATGAACAACATGTGACCTAATTCACAAACCCCATCTCCTGGGCAATAGTTTCTCCATTTAATTCTTTTGTCTTTAGTGGGGTTTCTGGCAGTCTGCCCCTTGTTTGTGTGTTTCTGGCTTCAGTCAGAGATCTGAGAAAACTGTATACATAAAATTTGGAGTTCTTCTTCTCTAGCCTTGGACCCTTCAGGATTAGCCCCTCACTTTCTAGTGATTGTGGTTGCCTTGAACTCTGACTTCTTTACTTTAGGCCAGAAGACCGTGTTTTCTTTCTGAATTTTATCCACCCTCTGGGGAGCTGACTGTGTTCTGTCTTCTTCCAGCCTAAAGCCAGAAGAATAAGTAACTCATTCTAATCTATTTTTTGATTCTGTGGTTCAACTCTCCATCAGAAAACTTCTCTGGAGGGAAAAAAAAGAGAGAGAGAGAGAGAGAGAAAGAAAGAAAAAAAAAGTAAAAGAAAACTTCCTTGTTTCTGTATTTACCTCAGAACCTATAGGTAGTTTTATGGTTTGTTTTGTGTTTGAGATTTGTTTGTTTTCTTCTTGGCTTAGACTCTATAGGCATGCTTCAAATATAACAGAAGTAAAACCCAGATATTTAGTTTGTATGTCGTCATAAGGTTTGGCAACAAGGAAAACAAAACTTGGATGGGAGATATAGACACTAAATCTACTAGAATCACCCATTGCTATTAAATTAGGTGTGAGGACTTTCAGATGCTACCTTGAATCAAATAAGGCTCTATTTTCTACTGTGAAATTAACTTCTTATTTTTGAACTTCAAATCAAAATACAACTATTAAAATATATAAAAAGTATTGAGGTCTTTTCTCTGAGGTCACAGTGCAATCATCTAATCGTCTTTCACACACTCGGAAATATTTATAGAAAGAAAGTACAGCTCTTGTTCATCCTGTGCATTTGTTTCTGTTTACCTCACACAAAGATCAGTCATTTATCATATTTGCCATTTATATGTGACATAAGATCTATCTTGTGAGAAAATCATGCCGTGCGTGATACATGGCCTCAGTATGATTACATGGTATCTGTTGGGGGTAGGAGTGGGGGCAGATCAATAATGTGGATCCTGTGAACCTCTGATCATACCTTCTAACTGCAGCTTCACTACTTTTATTATCTCTGGCCTCTGGTTTCATTACTTGCATGCACTGCACATTTGGTAAATTTTCAGAAAATAGCATAAACAACTTTTATTCATTCAATAATCATTTCTTGATGGATATTGTATGGGGAAGAGCATGACATTCATAGTCCAAAACACTATATTTGATGCAAGACTTTGAAAGTTAATAGCTACAGTCAGGTAAAGTCAATCTTTTTGACTCTAAACGACTTACTCTACAAAATGGCAATAATGTTGGTTAACTCACAAAATAAGGAAAGTCATGTAAGATAATGTACATAAAATTGTTTTTTTTTTTTAAAGATTTTATTGATTTATTTGTCAGAGAGATAGAGAGAGTACAGGCAGGCAGAGTAGCAGGCAGAGGCAGAGGGAGAAGCAGGCTCCCCGCAGAGCAAGGAGCCTGATATGGGACTCGATCCCAGGACGCTGGGATCATGACCTGAGGTGAAAGCAGTCGCTTAACCGACTGAGCCACCCAGGCATCCCAAAATTGTTTTTGAAATAGTAAATTGCTAACAAATGCTAGTCATGGTGTTTCTATGTGACACAGTATGTTATGTAGTGTGGTAAACATAAACAGTCAAGATAAAGTTCATTGCAACAAAGAATTTGTAATCAAGACTTGAATGAACTTGGGAGTCTATAAATATTTATTAAACTTGTAGTATATGTTAGAGATTCTTGTGTCCACAATAAATGTTCTCTCACTGAGGATCTAAGCAATTCTACTGTGAGATGATATCTACAAGCTTTAGAATAGAACATTTGTCGGGCACTCTGGTGGCTCAGTGGGTTAAAGCCTCTGCTTTCGTCTCAGGTCATGATCCCAGGATCCTGGGATCAAGCCCCGAGTTGAGCTCTTTCCTCAGTAGAGAGCCTGCTTCCCCCTCTCTCTCTCTCTGCCTGCTTCTCTGCCTGATTGTGATCTCTGTCTGCCAAATAAATAAATAAAATCTTAAAAAATAAAGAGAGAGAGAATATAACTTTTGTGATGTCTTGTTTTTTTCTCTTCAGAGCCCTGTGCTTTCCTTTTCTGCTTCTTTCAAGGAAGTGGAATAAGCAAACCATCATTGCCTGTATTTATATATCATGTTTGTCACTGATATATTAATTAATTTATTATTCATTATTTATATTTTCATAATTCTTGCTTTTTAAACTAGTAGAAAAGCAATCTTTCTAATTAGTGAACCTACAGTAATCTCTCAGTCTCTCATTGGTCTTGCACTCAGTGAAGAAAGCAGAATGTGGAGAGTGGCACGCAGTTTATACAAAGGAGATGCAGGTGTGGAGACAAACCTCTTATTTTGGTTCTGAGACATTTCTCTCTGCCCTTGAGTTCCCCTTTGAATTCACTTCTCCCTTTGTATTTCCATATATAATCACAGCTAAGCTCCTTTTGGAAATCCTTAAGTAAAGAAAACTGGATTCTTATTTTCAAGTGGTAAGTTTACTTGTCCTGATCAAGTCAGAAATAATAAGGTAGAGATTGGAATTTAGAATTTTATTCTAAAAGTACCTTCTCTGTGACTCACATTTCTTTCTTTTCCCTCTTAAAGACTTAGCTGAATACCTTTATTTAAACAAATCAAGAACTATATTGTACTTATACATTATTAAACAAAACAGTAGACTTGGTGAATATGTTGAAATAAAGCAGGTTCTATTCTGAAGGTGTTAGTGTAGCCCATGTGGTACCGCCAGAACATTAGTTTGACTGACTTTCCTAACTAACGCCTGAGAGAGAAAATTTATATTTTTTTGCTCGCTCCTTCCATAGTAATAAGACTTGAAATCCAGTCACGATCTGCTTTCTAAGGTACTCTGGCTTTGTAGACCTTTCTGTCTGTCCTTTGGAAATGGTTTGGATCTCTCTCTGCTAAAGATTATTTCCGTTTTTCATGTTGAAGAAAAGGTCCTCCGATTTCATCGTGACATTTACATCATCTAATAGACATCTCCTTGCTAAAGTAAATTTATACATAATACATCTCGGCTTTAGGGTTCTTGGATTTTAATTAGAGGATGAAACATAAATCAGGATTTCAAGCCACAATGGTTAATAGAGCTGTCCGCTTGCTTTCTTTTTTTTTTTTTCCCTTGCTGTCTATTAGACTAATAGTGCCAATCACAATATTTAAACATAAATATGTCAAATCCTGCTTGTTCTTGGGAAATACTTCTCAAAAGTGTTCTCCTTTATTTTGTACTGGGTAAAGGTAGGATTTTCAGCAGTTAGATATTCGGCAGCAAAATGTGCATTAACGTACTTCACAAAAAAGAAATTCAAAACCTCTTTCCTATCTTGCTTCCTCCTTTATTCTTTTCATATTACTATGTGCTGTGGTGAGCAAAGTGAAAACCATGACTTGTGGTATGTATGTTTTTATCCTTTGCACTTTCAGGGACTTTATAAACTTGTTTGGCTTTTGCAACGCATTTAACTCCTCACAAATACATGAAAACATGTTTACATGTAGTAGTCTCTAAATTTAATGCTGCTTTTTGGAAAACCAGGGAAAATGTGGAACCTTGGCTTCTAGATCAGTCTGTTCATGTTTTTGGTTACCTTCTTAGGCAACTAGACATCCACCAAATGTAGTGGTATGCGAAGAACCACAATTTAGAATTATTAACAAGATAAACAAAGCATCCAACCAGGTAGCAAAAGCTTAATGAGAATCATGTATCTCACATATATTTTCGGTCTGTTGTGGTAAAGAAAATTCTGTTCCTTGGCAATGTTAAACTCCAAAGTACAATTATAGTGTTAATATGCCCATGATTTTCTGAAGACAAGTAAAAAATACCAGAGGTGATTTCTTTTTAATAGTGCATTTTATTTTGTTTCATAAAAAATTTCTTGAAAAACATATTAGACAATATCATTGTATTGCTAATGTAAGCTAACTTTGATGAAATTAGGAGAATAAAGAGAGGCAAAGGGTGATTTTTATACATTTCTTTATAAATTTTTGAATTGTTAAATAGCATATCTTTGGGGCACCTGGATGGCTCAGTTGGTTAAGCATTTGTCTTTGGCTCAGGTCATGAACTCAGGGTTCTGGGATTGAGCCCCATGTTGCACTCTCTTTTCAGCGGAAAGCCTGCTTCTCCCCTTCCTTCTGATTATCCTTCTGATTATCTTTCTCCCCACTCCTTCTGATTATCCTCTCTCTCCGTCATATAAAATAAAAGAAATCTTTTTAAAAAAATAGATAATTAAATAGCATATCTTTGATTTTTTTTAAAAAACTTTAAAAATTTTGGACTTAGTCATAGGTAAGCATTGCAAAATGGAAGAGTACATATATTGCTTTTAACATATTAGAAAAAGGAATTCTAATTAATTATTTAAAACAATGGTTTTTTTTTTGTTTCCTGGTTTTTTGTTTGTTTGTTTTTCCTAGATTTCTTCTTGCATGCTAGCGAATGTGACTGTTACCAAAGATATTTTGTTATATAGTACAGGAAAGTCTTAAGCAATGATATTTCAGTCTGGTAGAAAATGCGGACATGTAAAATTTGACTCATAGGCATGTCAGAATGGCATTATTAGAGGTTCATAAGTGTTTGGGAAGCACAGAGGAGAAAGATACACAGCAGGTTGGGGAAGGAAGGAAGAGGCAGGGGCACAGCTATGCATCATGAGATGGAGTATAGGTTGAAAAAAAAATGGAAGGACAGTCTAGACAGAGAAGAGCATGTGTGAAACGTAGAATGGAAAACAATATTGCTGGGAACTTTTTCAAGAGCAAGTTGCCCATCCCAGAGTGAACAAAGAAAGTATATTTCAGGGAAGTGATAAGGAATGAGACTGGACACATAGATCAGAGTCTTTGTACATTAACTGAGGATCTTATATTTAATCCTCGGCCAGAGTTTGAGGGATTGGGTGGGTGGGGGGGGGGAGACCGGGAAGTTTAAATAGAGTGTAAATAATCAGATTTACATTCCACAGTGCCTGAGGATCACAGCCAACCAAACTTCTCAGCATCTGTCTGTGCTTCATCTGATGCATTTAATGTATTATAAAATAGATTATATTTAATGTATTGTAAAATCAGTGATAATTCAAATATGTATAATGCCAGTACCAGGCAGAATACCCCAGTGACCTATTTCTTGCCTGCAAAGGATTATCTGTGAACTCTTTAAATATATGAACAACTTAATCCTAGAATCTTATTTTGACTGTTTCCTGGGACTACTCAAGCAAGTTGATGGCTCAACCAAAAAAATAATTTATACAGGCATGGACAGGTTTAATAAAAATAGTAATGAAGCATTGTAGGTCTAACAACATTGGGCAGAAGTTACCATTCACCAGAGGCCTGGGTGTTTCAGCCAGTTAAATGTCTGACTCTTGATTTTGGCTCATGTCAAGAGCTTGGGGTCATGAGACTGAGCCCCCCGCATTGTGCTCTGTAATGAACATGGAGCCTCTTGGGATTCTCCCTCTCCCTCTGCACTCTGTTCCCCTCACACATATAATCTCTCTCCCTGTCCTTAAAAAAAAGAAAGAAAAATTACCACCAACAGTTCTAAAAGGGGTAAAAAGGGAAGGAAAGATGTGATTAGAACACAGGAAGAGTACCTGTAGGGAAATGCCACCTGATAGAAGTTTTGGTCTCTGGCATAGGCTCACAGCCAATTTATAGTGATCTTGCAGGGATACACTCAGGGCAATAGGTACTAGACCTCTTGGGACGCATGGGTGTCTCATTCAGTTAAATATCTCACTGGATCTGGTTGTGATCTCAGGGTAATGAGATATAGCCCTGTGTAGAGCTCTGTGCTGGTCTTGGAACCTGCTTAAGATTCTCTCTCTCTCTTTTCCTCTGCCCTCTCCCCATGTGTTCATGCATGTGCACTCTCTTAAAAATATATATCATATATTTTTATATTACACACACACACACACACACACTAGAACTTTTGTCCATTCTCTGAATTCCTGTTGGTGCCAACCCTTAAGTAACTTGAAGTCAGAGGGCAAAAGCTCTTTTGTGAAGAGCTGGTCAGCCACTTGGTGTGAAAAAAGTGGAGCCAATCTGAAAGGCAGAATGGAGAAAATCAAGCCCAACATGCTTCTGTTTATCAGTCAATGAGTTTCTTTGGAGCACCCCATCTTAGAAATGTTTCATAGAATGCTAGTTCTATAGCATGTTAATCATTTTATTTGAGGAATATTCAAGTAGTCAAGGATGATACATCAAATGCAGTTAAAAATATGTCCATATAGCTGAGCCACTCAGATCTTTAGTATGCTAATCTGCAAAGTACTCCTCCAAGTGGTCACGGAACATGCAATGTTCTTAAATGTATCTGAATATTAAACTCCCTTTTAGAGTGTAAGATGGAAGGCTACTTTGGAGCTTGTCAAGCTGTTGCTATGGTTTAACATTTGGCCAATTCAGAGGAAAAAATCACTTGCATAAATCTTGGCATTATTTTTTTCATACTGATTCACAATGTTGTCTTGCAAGATTAATCTGCCACAGCTGTCTTATTTAAAATACTTAACTTTTTCTTAGTTTGTGTCTTTCATCATGGAAGACATCTCCTCCCTGGCCAAATCTCATTGGCTTACTGGAAAAATTAAAGTTCTATCAAAAACTATCTATGTGCACACCATTCTTCGATTTGATTCCAAATAATATTTATCAAAACTTCAAACTTATAAAGTTATCTTTTTTAAAAGCTGCATCCTTTCAGACATGGGCTAGGATTAGGCAGGGGTTTTTGTTTTTTGTTTGTTTTGTTTTGTTTTCTGCCTTTATTTATTTATTTATTTACTTATTTACTTACTTATTTATTTTCTGTTAACATTATGTCTTTTAATAGAAAAATCTCCTTGGCATTTTAACTGCAAATGAGTTATCTAAAAATAAATGTCATGGATATGATAGTGGAATCCCTTAGGTATCTCCTAGTGATCTGAGCCTCAAAATCTTAAGTGTATGTTTTCTTGATTATTTTCCTTTTCAGTGTTTACTTTGAGGTCATTCTCACATTCTTAATATTCTTAAACAGGCATGTGTATACCCACTATGCTTTTCAGTGCCGTTTGAGCCTTTCAACATCAGAAGAGGAACTGGAATGCAAATTACAATGTTAAGGAAATGAGAGAAGGAAGTCAAGAAAGCTGTACAGTGAGGCATAACAATTTGAGATAATTTGTAAGTCAATACGTCATCTTATTTCAAAATATTTTGCAAATTTGATTATAATATCTACTTTGACATTATGATTTATGGAAGGTAGTTGGCCTGTTTGGTCTATGACAAGTACACTTATCTTTTGTAGCTTGAGCTTCATTTGGCATCTTGAGATCACTTGCAAGAATGCGGAAGAATTTGAGCATTCTGTCTCTCCTCTTACTCTTAGTACCTATCTCTCATGCCACTGACTAATATGATTAACTTAACTGGGGGCACCACGCATTCACAGATTTAATTCTGGTGCAAACTTTTATTTTAAGACTAAATGTGCATCTTAAATTTATAGATGTTTCTGTTCCTCTTTTTGATGTCATAGTTGATTTAAATAGAAGTTAGGGTAGAGACCACAGATTATATTAATTACATTACTTATTTAAAATTTTTAGCACATAATACAGTTCTTGGAATATAGAAGTTCTTCATTAAATTAAAAAATACGTTCCTGTTTATCGTTCTGTCTTATCACATGTAAAAAAATTAAAAATGTTAAAAAATAAGACAAGATAGTCCAAAATCACTCATTCCTATGTCGTATTTCAATATTCAGTGTTTACCCAAGAAAGTATGGAATTTAACAAAGGATGAGTAGAAGGAGAATCTGACTTGTTCAAGAGGTAAGATGTTATTGACAAGGGGATGGTACATCTGTGACTGACACAGGTTAATTTTTTTATAGAAATGCGTTATCATTTATAATGTACAGATTCTCCAAAACTAAACTATTGAGTCGTAAATTCTTCTTTGAGTATTTTGAATTCAAGTCACTGAGGGGAGGAATCATGGACCCATGCCACTATAAATAAAATGGTATTGGCATGTCACATGCTGAGTGGTTTTAGCACAAGTCATAGTAGGCTACAGTGCGAAGGACTTCCTGAAATATCATTTTTGACTTAAATTCACTTGCAGAACATTTTCATAACTCCCTAATTAAGAACAAAATAAAATATTTTAGAATTACAGTGGCTGTTTTGCCTTTTAAGAATATTTTTCATTAAAAATATGTATTAGGAGATAATTACATTTAAGCTTTGGAAGTTTATATGTGAATGTGCATGTGTGTATAAAAATGTAAATTACTTCTGCTTGGTGTAAATCAATCATTTCTTATGATAAATATTGCTTGTATGCTTTTGGTGTGAAAATGAATATGTCATTCTTGATTTGGTGTTATAAGGTATTAATCTCTTGTGGGTAATCGTCTTCCCACTGTATAAAAGAGTGCTTCACAGTACATCAAAAATTGCAATCAAAGCTCTTTCTCCAAAAAGAAAAACATAAAACTAAAGTGGTCCGTGGGCACCTGTTCTCCATGTGAGAACAGGTCAAGGCCATCACATTGGCTCATATTTAAGCTCATAGTTTGCAATGAGACACAGTAAAGAGTAAGAGTACTTGTTTAATGAAGTTCTCAATGGAGTCTGATGATAAAAATGTATACTCACATGTGACTTTCATATCTAGAGAATTAGATCTTAATTAAGAAATGATTTACCAAAATATCTAATGTCAACATCTTTTTTTAAGAGTTGATAACATGTTTGTAAGCAATGGTGATCTTTGAAGTTGGAAAAATTTAAGCATAGCATCATATAATATTGATGCATTAGCTTAATCATAATATGAGTAACCACATATAAATGCCTGCCATGGGCCCTGTAAGAAATTAAATATCTTATGGAATTATCACACATAATCCTCATAGCAACATTATGAGATATTTCACAAATCATAAAAATAAGATGGAGAAAGGTTATTTATAGTCAGGAAAAAGTAAGACAGAACTTAAACCCATTTCTGTCCAACTCTAAGTATGTGCTTCACATCCCTTGTGGTCTACATCCTTCCAAATCACCTAAAAATCTCTGCATTTGTCTCCTTGCCCATAAAGTGAGAACACCCACATTCTCATGCGCCACTCATGTGAAGAGTAGAAAGGGCACATGTAATAACCTTTGCATAGAATCTGGTGCATAATGATCTGTTAAAAACAAATCATAACTGCCATCACTTTAATATTTTTGGAAAAAATGTTGTGTTCTAAGTAATTAACAAATATGATTATTGTGATTTTTTTGTTATAGTCAAATTGACAACTGTTCTCTTTCAAACTGGATAGGCCATCCTTCAAAGAAGTAGTAAAAGCCTGCTTTGTTCTCTCCCTCTGCAAGCAAAGACAAGTGATTGAGTTTGTTCTCCTTATAACTAACAAAATAATAAATCATGTGAAATGATAAAATTCTTAGAATAATGGATTAACTATTAAGTTTAACAAAGGGTATGTATTATAAATAAATTATGATGTGCCAATTGTAATTTTTTTCATCCAAAACTTACCTGTTCTCTGGGTGCCTGGATGCCTCAGTCTGTTAAGCATCTGACTCTTGATTTCCACTCAGGTTTTGATCTTGGTCATGAGATTGAGCCCTACGTCATGCGACACACTGGGCATGGAGCCCTCTCTCCCTCTCGAAAGAAAGAAAGAAAGAGAGGAAAGAAAGGAAGGAAAAAGAAAAAAAACAAATGTTGTCCTTGATCTATATATAGGGCTATCTAGAATGAAAATGATCTGGATAGTAGCAGGAAATAATGTGTCAATAACAATAGCTAACGTTTACCAAGTGTTTATTCAGTGCCAGCTGCTATTCTAAATGCTTTCTATGTGTAAGATCTTTCAATACAGAAATCCTATGAGATGGGTGCAATGATATTCACCTTCTAATAGTTGAGGAAACTGATGTGCATACAAGTTAAATAATTGTCTCAACATTACATGAAAGATTGAATAAAGGCTATGTGGCCATGGAGTCAATTATTTAAAGCACAAAATAGGAGTGCTTGGGTGGCTCAGTCGGTTGAGTGGAGGACTCTTGATTTCTGATTTTGGCTCAGGTCCTGGGAATCGAGCTCTGACTTGGCTCTGGGCTCAGTGTGGAGTTCACTTGTCTCCTTCTACTCCTCCCTCACTCCTACTCTCCCTTTTTTGCTCTCTGAAATAAATAAATAAAATATTTAAAATGAATGAAGCAAAGAATATAAATATATATATATATATGATTATATTCTTATTTTATGTCCACATATTTTGTCCTTTGATATTTAAATAGGTGAACTGACTTAAAATTAAAAATTACATGTATATTATCTTGCCTGTTTTCCTGACCTTAGTCCTGAACTAAAGGATTCGGTTTTTGAGAAAGATAATGTTATAATTTTGAAGTTTTTGCAGATAATTGTAAAGTGCTTTAAAGGAGAGAAGGCCTGTCTTTGGAATAAAAATGATGGACAAAATGTCAGGACTCTAATGCATTGGTCATGTGACTTTAGGCTTTACAAAACTTCTCTAAACCTCAGTCGCTTTGTCTAAAGATGGCTTGACACTACATGTTTCTGTGGTTTATAATAATGACTTATAGAAAGCCTGTATTAAATGTTGGCATAACTTGGCGTCTATAATGTTCTTAACAACTGTTCACTGAATATGAAATTAGGAAGCATCTTGATTTTTGACGTCTAGAATATTAGTCCCTAAACATTTTTTGTGTGAATTAATCTATCCTGTTTATTCATTTTAAAATTAGTGATTAGATAAAATCAGTGATTAATTTCAATATTTTAAGCATTGTTAATTAGAACTAAAACAGAAAATAATATAACCGCTGAATAAACTATCACAGAGGACTTGAATTAAATAAAAAGAAGAATCCAGCTTTTCTCTTTCCTATTAAATATCTCAATAGATTTACTTTAAATTATTTTGTGTGATTTAATGTAAATGCATATTTAAAATCTAATGATTTTCTTTAAAAGAAGATACCCAAATCATACGAATACCTCTTTTTGTCATATACAAAATGCTTCCATGTACATAATCATAATTTGTTCTCTGACAAGTAATAGCTCCCCATTTAATAGGAAAAGCACCTGGATTTCAAAGAAGTAAAGCTCTCTTCTTCTAGCTAGAAAATGCTAGTAAGCCAAGTTCTAAATCTGGGTTTCTCCTCTGAAACAAACTACTGCTCATTATCAGTACAATTTTAATGTCCCCTGGTGATACTTACTAATCATCAGCAATGCAGCATCAGACTCATTAACATAATATAGATCTGTTCTTACATTTCAGGTAGCAAAGTGATTTACAATCTATCATTAGCTAAATATCTGAGAGCTGAGAGAGGTACTGAAACTTCATGTTGAGTCATTAGCATGACTTCACAACTGGGCAATTGCATTAATGTTCAGGAACCAGAAACCCAAAAGCTGCTTTCTGCTTAGTGCATCTGTTTTCAATTACGATGTTATCTAGATGCTCAGTTCAAGGCAATGCTTTGACTTTTTTTTTTTTTTTTTTAATCAATGCTGTAGTTATAGCCTTCTTGAATTACTTCTTTTTGAAATATTTTTGGGTTTGTTGTTGTATAAATTTGCTATTTATTAAGAAGTCTTAAACTATGTCTATGCAGTCAAATTGGATTGGTAAGAAACAAGTGAACCTCCCCTATTCCCAGAGAGAATAACTAGTGATTTCAGCAATTAGTACAAGAATGATCTTGTACTAACTGCTATATTTGGCCAAAATCAACAGAAATTGTATTAAGTATATATTGATTTCTCTGGTCTTGCTACATGTTCAATTACAATGCTATAATATGCTCATTGGAAAGCTTAGTACACTATGGAACACGCTTTACAGATGCGGATTACTTAACCTGTTTCAGATTTCAGTGAGCTACATGGGAGGTTTATGTTGCATTTGGTGCTGGGAATTTATTGTGAGAATATATAAGGTAGGCCTGAAGCACAGGAAACACAACATCCAAACATTTTGATCTTGGAAAGTTGAGACTATATGGTGGATATTAAAGTGTTCATGGATACTTATGAGAAGCCGGACCCTGTACAAGATATTTTGTGTACATTATACTTTAATTACCTTCATAACTCAGGGAAGATATCATCATATCCATTTTATACATGACAACACTCAGGTTGAGATAGAATAACTCTCTCACTCCATCCATCGTGGCTGGAATTTGAATGTGAGTTTTAATAGAATCAACTGGGGCTGAGGATAAAACCAAACAAAATAATATGGTTATGCTGATGTTCTTCTTGCGAATCTTAACCGTCACCCAAACCTTTGCTATTTTCTTTTGATTTTTTTTCTTTTTCACAAGGAAAGATTAGTGATGTTTGAATATGACTTACATGTTCCAAGAATATCACAAAGATATTAACAGGAAGAATTTACTGCTATACTGACAAAGTCAAAAGTAGTGTTGGCATGGGTAAGAGGTTTGGATTCTGATTTGAATTCTGGCCCTTCCCACCTTCTTTAGGCATCCATTTCTCCACTGTTTTAATGTTCATGTTTCCCTCACACACAATGTGATGTGGTCTAGATTTGGTGCTATTCTACTGAATCTCACACACCTAATTTCTAGCATTATAGACACTGTATAAATATTCACTAAATCAGGGCGCCTGGGTGGCTCAGTGGGTTAAAGCCTCTGCCTTCAGCTCAGGACATGGTCCCAGGGTCCTGGGATCCAGCCCCCTGTTGGGCTCTCTACTCAGCGAGGAGCCTGAATAAATAAACAAAATCTTCAAAAAAAATTCCCTAAATCAATATATGAAGAGGGGATTGGATATAAGACTTCCGATTATGAGAAATATTTTTTCTTAATTTTTTATTTTTTATAAACATATATTTTTATCCCCAGGGGTACAGGTCTGTGAATCACCAGGTTTACACACTTCACAGCACTCACCAAAGCACATCCCCTCCCCAGTGTCCATAATCCCACCCCCTTCTCCCAAACCCCCTCCCCCCAGCAACCCTCAGTTTGTTTTGTGAGATTAAGAGTCAAACCGATTATGAGAAATAATTTTAAATCATTGTAAAGGTTTAAGAGTCTAATATTCGTTGAGATGGTATTGGCACTAAGATTAAATTATTAACAGCATGTTAATAATGTATCTGTGTGCTCTCCACCACAGAAGAAAAGTGACCAATTATTGATGCAAATTTCTAGTATATTTGACTTTTTATACATTGAACATACACTTAATAGCTGATTGCTTTATAGGATAATATACTATAGGTAAATCACAGTTGACAAAGCCAATTTCCAATCAGAATGCTTTCAGAATCTCCCAGGAACATTACCTCACTATCTTTTAGAGATACTCATTTCGTGTTTAACAAATTTAAATAAATTATATCTTTTATCAGAATAATTCAGAAGTGGTTAAACCCTGCTATATTTGTTATAAAATACTAGTCACAATAAAAACAAATTCGTAGTTTAAACTGTGGAGTAGGTATTTTAATTCATATTTGTAATTTAAACTCTTTAGAGAAGTTTGTTTTGATAAAAATATGTCCAAAGTGAAGAGTGTTTATATCAAGAACTGAGAAAAAAACAAATGAACAAACAAAACACTTTTTATTTGTTGTTAATTTAAGTGAAATATTATTTTCTTAAAAATTTTATTTTATGTATTTGACAGACAGAGATCACAAGTAGGCAGAGAGGCAGGCAGAGAGAGAGGAGGAAGCAGGCTCCCTGCTGAGCAAAGAGCCCAATGCCGGGCTTGATTGGGGCTTGATCCCAGAACCCTGGGATCATGACCTGAGCCAAAGGCAGAGGCTTTAACCCACTGAGACACCCAAGCACCCCAAGTAAAGATTGTTTTGGTTCTACAAGTAAAATATTCTTATAAAATATTCTTGTAGAACCAAAACAATCATATCTTTAAAGAAAAAGAATGACTTTCTTTGGGGTGATCTATCATCACAGGGATGCATTTCTTACCAGTCAATGTTGAAAGTTTTTTTTAGACTTAAGGCAATGAAGATTTGAGGTCAAAGGTCATTGTCCTGATCACAGGATAGTTTATGTAAAATGAGCTTACAAGGTTAGTCATAGTCTCTAATATAAATAAATCTTCACTTAATGTTTAACATAGCTCTAATTTTATACTAAAATAATGGGGCCAAATGAGCTGTTTCAGTGTTCCTACAGAAACTTAGCCACTCTCAATAAAAATATACACACAGACATGTATTTACCTATACATTTTTCAGGTTCATAAGTGTTTGAAAATTATCCATGCACAACAAATTAAACAATTATCTTCAATAAATAATTAAAATTATATAATTAAATAATTAAAAGGAATTTGCTGATGAATAAATATCTGGCTTTGTGCCCTGTGGTGAAATGATTCCAAGATAAATATGAAATTTGATTCCTGCCTCTGAGGAGCTCATTACTAAAATTTTACATAAAAGCTTCATACAAATGAAAAAATATCTAGCTAAAGAGCAATAATAAGGGTCAATAATACATGTGCAGTAAATATTTGTTAAATGAATAATGAAACATCCACTCAGTAAGAAAGAACAAAGAGCAAAGGAGAAAAGAGTGATAATAATAATTCTTTATAGAAAAAAAGCACGCATGACCAATATTAAAAAGTTACCAACCTCAGTCATAATTAAAGAAACAAAAATATTTTAAAAATAATTGTTATTTATTTCCTATCATTAAGCAAGTGTTAAAAAGATTAATATTACCTACTCATGAAAAAATGAAGTGGGGCACCTGGGTTAAGCCTCTGTCTTCGGCTCAGGGTTCTGATATTCAGCCCTGCATCAGGCTCTCTGCTCAGCAGGGAGCCTACTTCCTTCTCTCTCTGCTGCCTCTCCACCTACTTCTGATCTCTCTATCTCTGTCAAATAAATAAATAAAATCTTTAAAACATAAAAAGGAAAGAGGAAGAATAATTTTATATTGCATTAAATTTGAAAATATCCATTCACCTCATTTTGTTCTTCTCCTGTTCCTTCTTGCAACCCCAACCCTTTATGGAATATTTAGTCTTAAAGTTTTGAGATGAAACAGAATAAGGCACATGTCCAAAGAGGAAATGAGAGTTTGCTTTGGCCCAAAGGTTACAACCTACATTGGGTAGGGAAGAAATCTCTACAGAAGAGCCAATGATGGCAGAAATTCACTTGGTGTTAAAGCCCAAGTGAGGATGAGGAAAGCATCTGCATGGAGGAAAAGGGGGTAGTAAATATATTAGGAAAAATGAAACCAGAAAAAAAATTACAAATATCAAAAGGGAGAATAATAGAAAGAAATTTGTTGAGTTGGGTTAGAATTGCTTGTACCAATGTGAATTTATAGTTTTCAATGCATACGGACAGAGAAATAAATATAGGTGGATAAGTAGAGAACTATATATATAGTAGAAATGACTTAGATAGAAAGAGATAAATAAATATAAACAATCATGTATAACCTACCTCTGCTTTTGAGAGGGTTGAGAGGTAGTAATACCTTAACAGTTTCAATGTTGCCAAGACCCTAGTTTCAGTTTTAATGTACTCATTTCCATTAGACAAAATTAGGATCCTCTAGAGAGTTGTCTAATATTAGGGATGTAAAGGGAAAATATAAGAGCTCAGGACTTCTTGTACCAGGAAGTGGAAAAAGGCCAAAAATTGATGAGGTTAGTCATAAGTTCAGACAAGTAAGCTTGAAAGGATCCCAACAGCCAAATATGGGATATTTGAACATTAAAATCATAGTTACAGATGACAGCTTACTGGATATGAGAAACCTGAACCCAGACTAAAATAATAAAGAAATGAATTTCATAAGGAAAATAATATTTTAAAAGTCTCAAACAAACTCCTTATAGAATGCAAAGCACAAAAAAAGAAGGTGGAGAAACCTGAAGGAATACTTATCAAATAATTAAAGTGACTATCATCAGTAATTGGGCAAATTAAAAATGTTTACGAACTGAGGGGATGCAGTGAAAAAAACCAGCATAACCCCTATAATAGGAATAGGACCTGAATCTAATCATGGGAAAAAAAACAAGTTGAAGGACCTTCTACAATATGCCGCTGGCTATTTTCAAAAGTGTCAAGGTCATGAAAATCAAGGGAAGACAAAGTAACTATTTTAGACTCGAGGAGATGAAAAATAAATAAGAAATAAATGTAAAACATAATTCTGAACTGGATGCCTTGGTTGTATAAAGGACATTAAACGAGTAATTGGCCAAACTTATCAAGTGTCTGACAATTAGATGGTAGTCGCGTATCAATGCTACTATCCCTGTTTTTATGGTTATGCTGGAGAACATCCTTGCTTGTAGGAAAGGTACAGTAAAATATTGGGGAGTGGTGGGCATCAAGTAAGTTACTTACTCTCAAATGGTTTAGGGAAACCATCTTTAGACACTTTTTTGCAACTTCTTTGTAAGTTTGAGATTGTATCAAAATTTTAAAAATGAATATTTATACACTTCAAATTAGCAATTTCATAGCAAATAATTTTTGCCCAAAGAAACACTTGCACTAGCATTTAAAAATTATATACACACACACACATACACACATGCACCCACACAATAATGTTAATCAGAACACAGTTTATAACAGGGAAACATTTGAAATCATCTAGTTGACCAGTGGTAGAATATTGGGTCAATAGAATCTGGTGCATAACTAAAATGTGTTACCATGGAAATATTTGAAGAGACAGGATGAGAGAAAGGCTGACAGGGAGTGGAAGTGAAGCGGAGAGACAGAGGGAGAAAAGAGTGAGAAATGGACTGAGATGACAGGTTATCGAACTGTATAAATTATAGTTTTAAAATAGAAGTAATGGTATTAATACATTTAAATATAGAATGTTAAGTTAATTTTTACTGATACAAATTGGGAGTGGGTGAATTCAGCTATTTTAAATGAATGGCTAAGAGCCAAGCATAGGGAGGATGAAAGGGGCGCCTCCCTGAACCTGCAGATACCAGGACCCTTCACGCCTCCCTGAACCTGCAGATACCAGGACCCTTCACGCCTCCCAGCAGGCTTTACTCCATACATTTTTACAGGAGCTCATGAGGAGGTTGCAGGGAGGCAGGGTTCTGAAGACCAAAAGAATTTCCCCTAGGTGTTACAGGTCTGCAGGAGAGGAGGGGACACAGCTGTGGGAAAGGCAGGAAGTTCTTTCTGAAATGGAACAAAAGCATTAGGACTCTTGTTGTGGGGGTGGGGCGCAGGGAGCATGGGGAAAGCCTACGGGGGGAAAAAACAAAACCCTTTGCCTCTCTGGTACAGACTGGAAACATCTTGAGAGCAGACGTCCATTAGAGAATTTTGGGGGGTGGGTGGAGTGGACCTAGTTCTGATTGTGACAGTTATTACATGATTCTATGCATTTTGTCTAAAATCAGAAAACTACATGCTAAAAAATGTGAATCAGAATAATTATTACCTTAAGTGAGCAGGATAGTGACAAGGACCTGTGGCAAAAGAGTGCCTTCAGGACTTACTAGTATTTTATTTCTCGATGAAGTGATGGTTATGCCCAAATCTCATTAGGCATACACTAATATTTTGCATGATTTTCTCTAACATTTTATACCTAAAAAAAAAATTGTGTTAAGTGTTAATAATTGTGAAGTCAGTAATATCATGATAGTAATAATAATTGTAATGTTAAATAGTCAGCCAAATGATGTTGTTCCATGTTCGCAGAATTCAAATTTCCAGGCATTTTTGAAATAATTCCTTGAAGACCTAGTATTATGAAAATGCTTTATCAATATCATGAGTGGGAGAAGCTACAAATTATATTCCTACCTCACACTTGCATGTAATCAGTGTCATTTTAGTGGAAAAGAAACACAATGGTTCAGGAGAAGTAAAACCCATTAGGCTAAGATTATTGGTAATGCCCAAATGTAACTGAGAATATAATTGATTGCTTACACAGTACCTTAACCCCTATTGTATCATGTCTTTCTTTGTTAGCTGTTAAGCTAACGAACTTAATCCTAGGTTAGTAAAACCATATTCTTCTGGGGCGAGGGGAAGTGAAAACATGGAGACAGGAAAAAAGAAAAATAAAAGATATTTTAGTGTCTATTAATACTCTAATCCATCAAGTTCGTTGAATAAAATACACATGTTATACAGGTATTTTATTAATATAAAACCATTAACAACTGTTAATGGAAATGAAAGGTTGCTAAAAACTAGAGAATATCCGTCCGATAAATCACACAGAATGGTAATCATTGTGTCTGTGCTCTGAGGAACTCAGTATAATATCAACAGCGCCTATGAATTTCTGACATCCAGACTCACGTCTCCTCAAGAGCTTTTTCTCTGAGTCCTATGTGCATCGCCAAGTTGAAATTTGAGACCTCTTCACATTTATGTATCCCTTTTAAATCCACACTGTGACAATTCACGGTTTATTTCCCTCCCCTACAAGAGGACACAATCTTTTCAGTGCTCAATATTTAAAGCAAAAAGAGGGTATTTTCTTCATGTTGTTTGTTTTCAATTTACACTTCTCCATCACCTCATTGTATCCGGGGATCTCAAAAACTCACATTTCGGTCATCTGGGAGAGAATCTGTGACTTCTTCTTATAGAGTCATTGCTCTCAAACAAAAACAAAAATCCACCTCTTCCTATAAAGAATCTACCTGTAGGGTTGGCAATAAAAGGGAACAACAAATAACTAGATTTTCTCAGATTGCAACAGAGAAATTCCCAAGATGTACCAGTTGGCTTAGGTACCTACCCGTGGTTTGTCCATTTTCTTTTAAATAGTCCTCTACCTTCCCAGTTTATCATGCTGCTCTGTGCCCCAGAGCCTGGCTAATCATGAAAAGATCCCTTTCCCCTATAACACATTTTAGGCTGACTTATTACTTTAATCTTTATATGATGTCACTATTCCATAAGTTAACATTCGTAGACCATCACAGAGATGAAATTTTCTTCTTTGTTTTCACATAACTTTCCACTTAAAATAATTTTTATTAGACTGAATGTAGTATGATATATTTAGTTTTATATTTGTCTATTTTCTCTGATCTCTATTAAAAATATATCAAGAGACATCCCCTGTTGCAACTTTTCAATAGGTTTGAGATTGTTTAAAAACGATGTCATCATCTGTTAATAGGATTAGTAACTTTTGTTGACTTTTTAAAAAAAGATTTATTTATTTTTAGAGAGAGAGAGAGCATGAGCAAAAAGGACAAAAGGAAAGGGAGAGAGAATCCCAAGCAGGCTCTACACGAATCGTGGAGCCCAAAGAGGGGCTAATCTCAGGAACCTGAGATCACTATCCCAGCAGAAACCAAGAGCTAGCTTTTCTGACTGCGCCACCCAGGCAGCCCCTTTTGTTGACTTGTATATCTGTTTTGACACATGTAACTTTATTTTTTATTATATATTATCATCCCAGACATTTTTGCTTCAGCCTTTACTAGTTCTTTCCAATGCTAACAGCTCAGTGACAACTCTAATCAGTGGTAAGTAAAGCCACAAATCACTTACTATTTCTACAGACAAGGTAAAATAATCTACATATGCTTTACTAGTTAATTGTATTGAGAAATGTATGTATATCCTTTTGTGTGGGGATGTTTCTTACAGAGGTGAAATCTCTAGATATTCTAGGGTCCATACTACTGAGTATTTCTCCTTCTGGGCCTCAATCTTCTCTACGAACCACCAAAAAATACACAACAAACAAACAAAACCCAGATTTTTTTTTTTTTAATTTAAATTTTAACTTTGATTTATTTATTTGACAGACAGAGATCACAAGTAGGCAGAGAGGCAGGCAGAGAGAGGAAGAAGCAGCCTCCCTGCTCAGCAGAGAGCCTTGATGCGGAACTCGATCCCAGCATCCTGAGATATGACCTGAGCCAAAGGCAGAGGCTTTAACTCACTGGGCCACCCAGGTGCCCCAAAACCCAGATTTTTGAAGGCATCGAAGAACCACTGAGGCTGCCTGATTTGAGGAGCTTGAAGAATGGAGGGAGGCCCAGTGAGGTGAACTTGACCTTCTTTATAGCTTTTGTCTTGAAGACACTTGATGATTCATGGAGACTGACATTTAGTCTCAGCAGAAAGTAACAACCTAGAATATTTTTACTGTCTGGTGACTAGAAAGACCCTCAAGAAAGGGGAATAAGAATGCAGACATACAATTCCAAAGGATTTTGTTCTTAGAATGTTTATTAATCCTAAAATCCCCAGAGGTAAGAAGCAGAGAAATCAAGCAGAACGAAGCTGCTAATTGCTAACGAGCTAGGCAAAAATGTTAGCAGTCTCATAGTGCTAGATCTTAAAACATTGAAATTCAGGACCTGGTCCAGACTCAGTGACCCTGGTTTAGAACCAGGCTTTCAGCTGAGACTTGTATAATTTCAGCAAATGTTAACTGGAAAGATAATCATGCTAGAAGATATACGACCTTACTCTAACCAAGTTAGAGTAGTGTCTGTATATAACAGTATCTATCATTTGGATCCATTACAGTTTTTCATGCACCATGCCTATCAAATACTACACAGTGTGCCAGTATACTGGGAATTACAATTTAACAACAAAAACCAAGAGAAGAAATAGGCAATAACAAGAGGTATGCTTGTTATATAACAAGTATATATAATCCAGGTATTGGATTTTTCAGACACAGACTTTAAATTAGCTATGATTAATCTAGTTTATTTGTCTGGTTAGAAATTTATCTGTAATAGAGAGATGATGTGCATATTGATGGCCTACAAGATGTTCAGTGATTTTTCTTGTGCTATAGTTTTATCTTGACATTAACCCTCTAAAGGATTATTATCATCTCATTAAAAAATTCAGATTCAGAAAAGATATGTATATCATTTATCTTTTAAAATATACTATATACTCAACCTAAAACAAGGACAATAACTATTTCAAGGAGATTTTTAAAGTAAGAAATTGACACAGTGCCCAAGGCATTTACAGTATGAAAGAGTACTGAGAAGAAAATGAATCAGGCATAGAAGAACCAATGAATGGAGCACAACATATTTTTTGAGCACTTATATATAAATGGGACCATAATGGGCAACAAAAATTGGTTATCTAATCCTACCTGTGGGAGATTTAAAGTCTATGTAAAAAAGATTCCCTTCCTTTCTCTTCATGTTTGTTCCTTCTCTCTCATGGCCATTAGGCAAAAAAGAATGAGGTGTTACTGATACCTGTTTTTATTAGCCCAGTGAACACAGTTCAGGGAGTCACACCCTTAGCAGATCAACAGATGTAAGGATGGTAGACTATTTCTCCTCTCTTAACACTGGGTCTGACCACATACTGTTTTTCCTTCCAGTTCCTCTTCTATTTTGGGGAAAAAAATATTATTTCACACATTATAAAGTTCCTGTAAAAGCCACCAAGTTAATACCAAGTTAATACACTGTGACCCTACTTCGTAGGCTGATTTGTACAAACGTGGGCACCTGGCCTTAGAAGGACCATCTATGATTTTATAAACAAAAGAAAAAGAGGAATGTGTTTCTTCGTCAACAAAATGGCATCTGGAAATGCTGGCAACCATTTTTTGCCATATAGCTTAAGCGGGGGAGGGGAACAAAACACAATTAAGGCCTCTAGAAAATGAATGACAAAAAGCTCTCTGCTTGACCAAACTAGCCAGGTTTGTCTGAGCCTTCTTCTGAAGTAGGTCTCAAATTTGGCCCATTAAGACATGAACAAACATTAACTGTTTCTAACAGCTCAAGGTCACATCCCTGGAATGATCCCAGCCCCTCTGAAGTGCCTGCCTGAGAAACTCAAGTCTGCTAAAAGAATTTAGTGTTTGTCCAGCCAACACCTGAAGAGAGAAGCTCCTGTTTGCCAGTCTCTGGCTGGCTGGTGGGAAAAAGAGAGGGGGGCTAACTTTGAGAAGCACCAGTTAATAAACTCAGATGGATTTCACATGGAAAACCCTCCTTTCCCACATTTTGTAAATTTTCACTTTTCTGTTTCTACTGAGCTCCTTCTACCGCCCATCCCCACTTCTTTATTCTCTTCTTGAGCTACCCAGTTACTTCTGTACAAATCTGAGTTCAGATTACACTGGACTCTGTTCCCTAGTGCAACAGTATATAAATGATTAAAATCTGTCCTTGCCTCTTTAACTAGGGACTGGCTTTGTTTATTTTTGACAGTAGTTAAAATAAAGACTTTTCTCTCAGAGCTGCTGGCAGTTGTATCATGCCATATGGATATAGGGGGAAAAAAATCAAGTCTTCTAGGTAATTAAACTTAAAATTTCTCTCTTAAAATAGAGAAGAATGTAGCTAGAAACAAGAAAGGCTGAAGATACAGCACATGTTGGGTCTCCACATCATACTGGTTCCATCTCCAGAGACAATTCATGATCTTATTTCCCACAAGATAGTAAAGAATTACACCAATAATTTTCCTTTTGTTCCCCCAAACAAGTCAGAACGTGATTCATTTACTTGAACCAAAGAGCTTTAATTATTAAAATTCAAATATTACCATTGTAAAATGTTAGAAATCAGAATTTCAACAAAAATTTCAGATATATTTATATCTGTATTTTAAATTATAACATTTAAAAACTAGAAATTTTATAATAGTAGTTTTACCAATATCATGAAACTTTATTAAAGGTTAGCTTACAGTAATATATACATGTAGTATCGAAATTATAGGGTAGAGATTGTGGAAAGATTTTCCCTGAGATATTTCATAAAATTAACATATTAAAATATTTAAACCATTATTGTTATTATTCCCATCATCAAAAATTCTTTTATGAACACTATGCCCCAGAAGAAAGTCTTCACCAAGATTTGCTTTACTTCCACACAATATTTAGAGAATCGGAGCCCATTAAAGTATTATGAAAGTAAACTATGATTGTGGTGTTAAAAAAAAAAAAAAAGTTGAGAACTACTATTGTGTGTTGCTTAAAAAGTGGAAGAAACAATTGTCTCAATAACAATAATAGAATAGAAACCCTGATGATAACAATGCAGGTGAATAATTCTTAATCAAAGAAATCCATTTTCTGTTCATAAAAAGCGGGAGAATGTAATTGGAATGTTTAGTCCGGGTAACATGATGGATTCCCAGCATAAGGTGTTGATTTAAGCTAGTGCCTACAAAAGTTGAAAACTAAAGTCATCTTTCTGTATTCCTTTACCATCTGCTATGAAATGGCATCAGTCTTTTTCAGGAAAAAAGCCAGCACAGATAAATCTAAGTTCACTGGGAAAGAGTTTGTGTTTACGACAGTGCCCAGCGTGCTGCTATTGCTTAATAAATGTCAAATCTGATGGATAATATTCATTTAGATGTTACATGGCTGCTTTTATATTTCCCATTGCAAAGCTTTGAGTTATAGACAGAGCAGTTAAATGTTCTTATTCTAATCTAATTTCACAATACCTAATTATGGTAGCTCACCCTTTTCAGCTAAAGTGTCTTAGGACTAGGGGGCCATTACTCATTTTTTCATTCATATGTACATGCATTCAACAAACATTTATTGGGACCTCTTTGGAGCCAGGCATGAAGATCTATGAGATACAATCCCCATCTTCAACAATACTCATATCTAGTAGAATACACAGATGCGAAAGTAATTAACTATAAACCATGCATTAAATATTATTTTGGGGTACACATTTTGTATGTTTATCTACCTTGATTTCACCTGCCATTAATAGTGATTTTCTTTTTCTTTTTTTTTTTAAAGATTTTATTTATTTATTTGACAGACACAGATCACAAGTAGGTAGAGAGGCAGACAGAGAGAGAGGAAGAAGCAGGCTCTCTGCCGAGCAGAAAGCCCCATGAGGGGCTCAATCCCAGGAACCTGAGATCATGACCCGAGCTGAAGGCAGAGGCTTTAACCCACTGAGCCACCCAGAAGCCCCCTCTTTCCTTTTAATTTTAGGATCCCCCCGCCAGGTGGTATTTTTACCTTGTAATTTACAGCTTTCTCTGATTCAGTCAAAACCCTGTTTTGGAACACTTCTGGGTATGTTAAATAAAAATTGGCTCACAAAATGAATAAATAAATATAATAATTTATCCTATGCAATAATAGCTAGTAATGTTCTATGAGTGAAAAAAAGATAGGAATTCACTCTGTATATTTTAACTTAGGAAGATGGCATGAAAAGGATAATTTGGAAGTTATTTTTAAGAATGAGTACAGCTCCAAGTTAAAGAAAATAGATAACCAAAATAAATTTTGCCAGTTCCTTACCTATGAACCTTATTTTTTTATAACCTTGATTTTTTTTCCCTCATTTTACCATTTAGCATGATTTGTTTTGGAAATAATTAATTGATTTCAGACATACTATGCTTGGGTCTCTTAATTTTAAAAGTAATTTTCTTTTTTTGGCACAAATACCATTAAATGGTGGAATCCCTCAAGGAAGGAGAGAGAGGAAAATGTTTATAAAATTACTATGTAGGTTTTACTAAATATTCAGTTTTTCTTCTTCATGAGTAATGTCAAGGAATAGAGTCGTAGTTAAGAAACAAGAAAATAAGTTTTACACTTTTCATGTGAATTTTTTTATCTTCCATGCTTAAAACATCAAAGTGAGTTTTATGGTATTTGCAGTGATTCATTAGATTCAGTCTTCAGCTGAAGTACTAATGAAGAATTGTATTTATAAAACACTAATGTTAGCAAGTCACTCTTGCTTGGAAACCTCCATAGACTTTGTGTTGTAGGCATAAAGAAAGAGAAAAAGAAGAGATAATTAATATTGGCCAGGAGGTCCTATAAGGCCTGGCTTCTGCAATATGTGTCTTTTGTAGTCTGAATTCCCATTGTTTTTGGTTCTGCGAAAATTAATAAAAGGCAATCTCTTTTAGAACAGAGTCAGGAGCCCAACAGGGGGTGCTCTTAAGTCCTATCCCTCATTTTCAATATCAAACCCAACTGGAACAGAGGGACCTTGCCACATGGATACTACTTTATTATCCTGGCAAGAGAGGAAAAGGCTCCCTGTGTAACCCCTCTACTCCTAACAACCAAGTCAGAGTGAGACTGTCACAACTCAGCCAATGAAAAGCCACTATACTTTGAACTCAACAGTTTATTTCAATGGACTTTGTGTTTATAACAGTCTTTCCAATGGCCCCATTTCCTCTATAGAAGACCATTCCTCTCCCTCTCTCTCCGGGTGGACTTGCCTACGGTTCAGCCTTAGCTTGCTTGTCTCCCATTACAATTCTCTGCTATTCCTGAATAAACCCATTTTTGTTGGTAAAATAATAGGCAATTTTATTTTCCACTGTTAACAGTTCCTGGAAAATATCATGCTCTTTGTCGTGTCAGGGACATGTGATTGCCTGTGAGTGGATTGCATTACTCACAAAACTAACTCTTAATACCTAACTGTGCTTCAGCTTCCACATCTGTAGAACAGAAACAATTATAGTACCTATCTCAGAAGGTTATGAAAAGTTCTGTTTGTAAAGGAAGAGCACTTTAGAACTGCACCTAGTTGATGTTTGATGCTCAAGAAATCTTGGTTACCAGCGTCAACATTCATTATTCTTAGTTTTAATAGCAATCTTCCCTAAAAAAATTCTCTGGATGGGGCACTTGGGTGGTTCCATTGGTTGGTTGCTTAGTTAATTTATGACTCAGTTGGATGAGCGTTGGACTCTTGATTTCAGCTCAGGTCATGATCTCTAGGTGATGAGATTTAGACCTGCATTGGACTCCTCAAGCAGTCAGAAGTCTGCTTAAGATTCTTTGTCTCGCACTCCCTCTGCACCTCCTCTTGGTCTTGCTTTCCCTCTCCTGAAAATAGATAAATAGGATCTTTAAAAAAATGTTCTCTGGATATCCCTAAATGAAAATACATCACTTTATCATAGTTTTCCATGTTAGTACACTTAAGATTGTTTGCTTTATGTAACTCATAGACTTAGATACATAAAGACAGAACTGTGGTCCTTTCATTTATCACCAGTGTCTAACACTATGCGTTTATAAGTAATTCTTGACTATCTCAATGAATACCTGAGATTTATTTATTTACTCCTAAATTATTAAGATTTAACTCATTGGTATTTTCATTCAATTAAGATGTGATTAATTTTGTCAAAGCTATTTTTAGCTGATACTATTAGCTATTTTAGATCCTGATATACAGGATCAATAATGGGATCCCATAAATAACTTCAGCATTCGAATTTTGGAGAAAAAATACCCAAAATATTCTTCTTACAGTTTAGGCTGTCATAGGTTTGTTGTATATAGTTGAAATCAAACTGAAAATACTTCTGTAAGAAGTCCTTCATAAGAAAGACTAGCTTTAATGTTTATAATATAAAACTACTAGAAAAGTATTAAAAGAAAATAGAGTAGTTTTTTTACCTATTTTGTAGTTTCTACTAATTATTTACCCTTATAAAGTATTTCACATTCTTAAGATAAAACTGAAAAATATAGATAAGTTATATGCAAGAAAGAAGAGCTGAAATGTACCCAGAATATGGCAATATCAGAAGATTATAATATAATCTTTTCCCTTTAAATAAAACTAGACTATGACTATAACTATGGTTATGGGAATACAATGTAGCCATTTTAGGAGAAGGGATTTATTTGTGTAATAGTAACTGTAAAGAGGGAAACACAGACACACATACATGCACACACACACACACACACACTTTACTCAATTTAAGAGATCCTAAAGCATAAAAGTTTGTATTATAGCACACGTATAAGACTTAGAAACATCCCAAGACCTCTAAAATTTTATAGCTTTTTAAAATGATAGAATAAAAGAAGCTAGACTTAAGCTATGTTCTGGTTTACCAAGCAACTCAATGATAAAAATATACTAAATGACAAAACTGGTGTTTTTTGTTTAAATAATAGACCCTTAAAGGCAATTGGCAAGTGGTTTTCATGTTCATGTACATCAAATGTGCCAGCACCTGATGAGCCGATAGGAAAACTCCTCATAACCCCAGCTGTTTCAGGTCCCTGGCTATCTGTTTGCATGTATAACACCAGAAAACATTTATTCCACAATCATTGAGCAGTTTTCTCTGAATGGTTGGTGTTTTTCAATTTATTTTTTTCCCCCAAGAAAACATTGGCTATATTGACTTTGCCTCTTTTTCAAAGCTTTTTTGTTTTTTTTTTGAATGAATTCAATACGGAGTCTAAGTTGTTTTTATTTATTTGTCATAATTATATGCTTTAAAACAAACGGATGCTAATATGCCAACATGAAATGTTTGAGTGAAATTGCCAAGTTAGAAGAAAAAGAAAAAACAAGCAATCAGATAAAATGTAGTTCCTGATCCTGATCATTGAAGAGAAACAAAGTGAAGATATGATAAATGCAGGTGTTTTTATTCCTATGATTATACATTGAAAAAAATGTTGAAGCCAGATGGTATTTTTCAAAATGATTAGAGAGCTAGTAATTTTTAAGTAATATGAATGCTCTTTTTAAATTAAAAAAAATAAAAAACTGATCTCAAGACTTTTGAAGCTAAAATAAGAAAATATAGCATGTAAATATACAGGAAATCATAATGTGGAAGTACTACATTTGCATTTGCCTGGTGTTGTGCCTAGACATTAAAATGTGTGGGGAAGAGAGAGAAAATATAAGAAGAAATATAAAGTTACAAATATATATTAAAGATAAATTTAATATTAAGAAATTATATGTGTGTTATTTAGTGCAGAGAATGACTAGGTTAAATCTGAAAGTCGGTAAAAATCTTTCTTTGTTTTCATCCCATCCACATTCCTTAATCCTGTTTGAGAATCTGTTGATAGCTCATCTACTGACACATCTTTGTGTTCTTAAGATGTCACCAAGCTGTCCGGATGTGTAAGGTGTTTGAATTTCTTCTCTATATCTATTACTCCCTTAGCATCCTGTGTCTTCATATAATGGCATTAAGCTAGTTAAATGAAATAATCCCCAGATAAGAATTTAAAGAATGATATATTATCTGTCCAAGAGAGCAAAGTACCTTTTTTAAATGCAGGGTTACTTTTCAAAAACTTCCATGGCACGGATAATGCAGAATTAATACAAATTAAACAAATAGTTATTGGACATGTGGGAAATCAAAGATGGAGAGACATGGTTTAATGTCCATGGAGAATACATTTTCTTTGGACCTTTAATAATGGATAGAATACCCACAGGAAGATCATTCAAGGCAGAAAAAATGTGGTAAATGGAAATCTGCGATAAGAAAATGTAGGATATCTAGGAGAAACATATTTAATTTAATACCAACAGAACATGGTTTGCCTAGGATGAGTTCTGTTAAATGACGAGGAAGATGAGTCTTTTTAGGATGGATAAAGCTAGAACTCATGTCAGTTTAACAATTATTTATTAAGCTCTGGGAAACTTAAAGATGAAGACATACAATTTTAATGTTCATTGAGCAATTTCTAAGATGGTAGTAACTGTTGGATAATCATCAAACTCCTTTCTTTTTGAACTTAGACTATATTAGTCAGATGCAGTGCAGACAATTGGCTGGGTTTCAATTGAGGGTATGTGAGTAGAAGAGGTGTTCAGTGTTACCAAGATATATCTATAACCCAACAACTCCACACAGGATCCTTGAGAATCTCCAACTTTCGTGGTGATTTGGAGGCCATGGAATGAAGATGGTATGGTCTAAAAAATAAAAATAATTTCGGGGGTGCCTGGATGGCTCAGTGGGTTAAAGCCCCTGCCTTCAGCTCAGGTCATGATCCCACAGTCCTAGGATCCAGCTCCACGTCAGGCTCTCTGCTCCCTTCCTCTCTCTCTGCCTGCCTCTCTGCCTACTTGTGATCTCTATCTGTCAAATAAATAAATAAAATTTTTAAAAGAATAATTTGGGTCCTTGATCACTTCTTGAAATAAATCTGATTTATAAATGGAAAATAAATGGTAATTGTTTTAAGCCACTGATATTTTGAGTGTTTTGCTGTTCACCAGTTAGCATTGCCTAAAACTACATAATGCAGCAACACATTATCATTTATTGCCATTTGAAAGACTATGTAAATCATTCAAGGTGAGAATTTAAACATGCAGGATAGACTTAGAATAATGCTGTTTTTAGGACTGGTGAAGAGAACAAAAGAGTAAAAGAGGAAGAATAAAAATTTGATCAAATGAATTTTCTTGGGAACTTAAGAAATTTAGTATCAAGATGGACAACTGATATATAGACTTCTAGCTGTAACTTATTAGATTTTGTATGAAACAGATATCTAATCAATGGCCGTTTGCCATTTGACTTCTACGGACTTATCAAGGGTGGGTTTGGAAATATTTTATCCATCAATTTCTCTCAAGCTGAAAAATAAGTTACAGATTTAGCTTAGGAATAAGGTGTGTATCTCATTATCTTACAAGATACCATGGCCAATAAACACTGGCTGAGGCAGGTGTTTAAAGTGAAGGTTTTCCTTATGCTCCATAAGTAAGGAACACTGAAAAAAATTAAATTAAATTAAAAGAAAATGAAGTGAAGGCTTTCAGGAATATACTTGTAGTGATAAAAAAAATAATAAAGTGAAGGCTTTTAGGAATAAGAATACTCATCCTTTGAAATTATAAAGGACTTCAGAGTTCTAAGAACCTTTTCATATATTTCATTTAAATCTTCTTAAAAATAGCAAGCATTCTTATTTTCCATTATGTAACGATCCTTACCAAAATTTAGTGGCTGAAAGCAAAAACAATCATTTACTGAGCTCACAAATCGAGAGCCTCGGGACTGCTCAGTGCAAACAGTCAACTCAACTTCATGCACCATCAGTTGGAGTAGCCAGAAAGATTTCAGTAGCTGGAATCATGGGAAAAACTACTCTTCCATTGTATCACAGCTGATGCTGAGTAAGCGCCAACACCTTAACTGAATGGGCTTGTCCGTTGGAATATCTACATAAGTTTTTCCATGCGGATGTTTGGTTTTCTCACACAACGTTGGTGAGGGTCCAAGAGAAAGAATCCCAGCTGAGACATCTAGATGGAAACTCTATTGTTTTGATGTTCTGGCCTCAAAAATCACCTGCCATCTCCTCCACTTTTACTCAGTCTATATAGTCTCAAAAGCCCATTCTGGCTCAAGAGGCGAGGGTAAAGAGTCTACCTCTTGAGAAAATGGCAAGGCTCTGAAAGAATTTGTGGGATGGGAAATGTTGTTACAGCCATTTTTCTTTTTCTTTTTTTTTTTTTTTTTAACTATCATCTGCTAAGTAAGATGGGTATTATCATTTCCATTTTTAAATTAGTGAAGGGAGGCTTAAATTATATAAGTAATTAAGTGAAGGTCGCATGGAAATAGAAAAACTAAAGCTTAAATAAAATCTGTTGACTCTCAAGAAATTGCTTCCTTTACTTTGTTACTGTTCATTGTAATGGCAATTGCATCCCTAGAAACACCTAGAATAAAATATGTTCCCGATGCATCAGTAGCATGTAATATTAGCTAAACAGTGGTAATTAATAAAAATATATAAAACAAGATTCAGTGAGGAATTAAATAATTCTACACATAGTAATAAGCCATGATTATTTTGCAATCAGATTTCATGTATCATCTTTTGGAAATCATATGGTATAGTCAACTTCACAACTGAATTTGCTTTAGAGTGAAATATTACAATTTCCTTAAATACTTAAATTTTAGATTTCTAAATTTGATTTTTTTCCCAAATCATTGGAGCATGGGTACTCACATTAAGACATTCCAGATGAAGAATTATAACCACTCCCAGCATTGACTTGACTCCTCCAGCATTTTCTTCATAGGTGAATAAGTCCACCATCCATCTGACAGACTAAATATCCATACTAAATATAGCTTAAATTTTTCAACACTTCTCATTCTTCCTTTAGTTATCAAAACTAAGTGTGTCTTCACTGTGTATCTGTACTATTTCATCTGCATTCTTCTTGTCTCCCATCATAATCTTTTTCTTCTCATTGCATTCTATAAGCTACTTTTTTTTTTCTTTACTAGAACGTGAAATTTTAATGGTTTTATAGGTTACAAGTTTTAATCTAAAAGAGACAGCAATGTGTTTTTCACTGTACAAAAAGAACTTCCAGAAGTCAAAAGCACACAGTTCTCAAATTTATCTTAGACTATGAGGATGAAAAACAGAATTCAAGCCTTCCAGTACTTACTCATTCAACACATATTTTTAAATGTTCACTCTTATGAAGTTACATGGAAATGAGAAATAGAAAATTTAAAAGTGATAAACGTATATTCATACACTTCTATTAAAATGTGTTTATAATTAGTTTAAAATCTATTTATGTGTATGCTCCATAAAGTAAATTTCATCTTTCATCTGTTCCAGTGAATATCTACTTTGGGTTTCTGGTAAAGGAATCCTGGTATCTAATCAATTCTGAAACCATGGCCAATGGCTACAAAGTAACTGAGGCTACAAAGTAAGTAAAAATGTAACAAACTACTGTTAATGTGAAAGTGATCTTCTTAAGACACAAACAAGACCCTCCTGTTTTTAGAAGTATCAAAATTAAGATGAAGGCCTAGCACAAGGAATTGTAAAGTAATAATGATTATATCACAGGTACCATAACAATGATAACATCATGAGTCTTTTACCAAGCATTGAATGGATGAACTACAATGTGTCATACAATCCTCATTCCAAATTAGGCTAGCATCTTTCCAGTTTTTCAGAAATTGATATTTATTGAGGATTAATAACTTGTCCAAGGTAACCTAGACTCAATATAAATATGAATTTTTATTTTAGATTTTGCCATTCTCGCCAAATAATTG
This sequence comes from Mustela nigripes, assembly GCF_022355385.1. NCBI lineage: Eukaryota > Metazoa > Chordata > Mammalia > Carnivora > Mustelidae > Mustela > Mustela nigripes. Next base: position 122,763,894 of record NC_081569.1, on the reverse strand, counting down.
TATCTTTATTTTAAAAGATTTATTTATTTATTTATTTATTTGACAGATCGAGAGAGAGAGAGAAAGAGAGGGAATACAAGCAAGGAGAGTGGAAGAGGGAGAAGCAGGCGTCCCACCTAGCAGGGAGCCTGATGTGGGGCTCGGTCCCAGGACCCTGGGATCATGACCCAAGTCTAAGGCAGATGCTTAACGACTGAGCCACCCAGGTGCCCCCAAATAACTGTATCTTAAGCCACAATAAATCTTTTTATATCCTTAGGAACCATGTTTTTAACATGTTCCTTTTCTTTTTCAAATGCCAGATGGAGAACTTGATGGAAAAATGTCATTATTTTCAATAACTAGATAGATAGAATAAATCTTATTTTCCCAAGATAAGAGATAATTATTAAAATTATTTCTGAGTTATACTCTTTAATAATTTATTTGATGTCTAGGACTCTTATAAAGATCACATTTATTTAAACCTCTCTGACATAAAGGGTTATTATTATCTTTGTGTGAAAACTGAGGGGTGAGGTTGACTTACCCAAAGTTACAAAGCTAGATCCCTTGGCACTTATTATTAAAATATTTTAATGAGCTACAGTGAAATAAATATATAAATTTGTAACAGCTATCAGAATGTCATATGTAATATTTCTACAAAAGTCTAATTTCAGTGAGTAAATGTATGTATCACTGAACTAAAAGAAGCCTTCACAATAGATTCTGAGTGCCAGATAGCTCAGTGGTTGTAATGATTGAAATTTTCAGGGTCAGCAGGCAAATGTTTTTTAAGATTTAGGACAAGGGCGTTGGAAGGCATTGTGTATTCATGCAGCATATGATCGATGGGAACAGGTATCAAGACATCCTTATATGAGAGATTTATGTTAGAAAATCCTTGGATAATGTTGAGAGCTGCTCTAAGACTGTTCTTTTCTTCCCACTCACACTACCAAGGGGGGAGAAAAAAAGCACTGTGCTACCTCAGGCTCCCCACAATAACTAACTTTAGAAACATTTTTCTATTTTAAATTATTTAAGATTTTCTTTTTTGCCTTTTTTTCCCATTTTGCACACAGAGGAACACAGCAACCGTTTTCTGCAATGCTTGCTTTTGTACAATTTCAAAGCTTTAGGCCTTGCAGAAAGGAGAGCTGAATCTTCCAGCATAAATTCATGCCCCTCGCCTCAACAGCCCATGCTCTTATTCCAGTGCAGTTCCTATTGCTAGCTATTTGCACTTTGAGATGTAAAGAATTTATGTACTAGGTGTTCCCATATTCGAATTATACCTGGGTAACTGTACTTTTTACTATAGTCATGAGCCTGCTTACCAATCAAAGACCAGGGTAGAGAGCCTTCCCATAGGATCCTATAGTACCCTATCTCTTGACTTATAATTATGTGTTTTACAAGTTAAGGACAAATTTCAAAGACATTTTCACTTTTGTTTTTCTTACTAGACTATAACGTTCATGAGGAGAGAGACATTGCAAATCAACTTATTGGTATATTGCCAATACTAAGCATTCTGCTTTGAAAATTTTCAATGATTAAAATGTTATTGGTAAAAGGTTTCTGCACAGTGAAAGAAGCAACCAACAAAACTAAAAGACAACCTACTAAATGTGAGGAGATATTTGCAAATGATGTATATGATAAAGAGTTGGTATCTAAAATATATAAAGAATTTATTCAACACAACACCCCCAAAATAAATAATCCAATTTAGAATGGGCAAAAGGCATGAATAGACATTTTTCCAAAGAACACATGCAGATGGCTAATGGACACAACAAAAGTTGCTCAACATCGTTCATAATCAGGAAAATGCAAATCAAAGCCACAATGAAATATCACCTGACATATGTCAGAATGGCTAAAATACAAAAGACCAAAATAAGTGTTGGTGAGGATGTTGAGAAAAATAGACACTTGTGCACTGTTGGTGGGAATACAAACTGATGCCTCCAACTGGAAAACAGTATGGAGGTTCTCCAAAAAATAGAACTACCCTATAATACAGTAATCGTACTTGGGTTATTACTTCCCAAATACAAAAAACACTAATTCAAAGGGATACATGCACCCTATATTTATTTCATCATTGCAGTCTAATATGGAAGTAGCCCAAGTGTTCGTTCATAGATGAATAGATAAAGATGATGTGGTATAGGTATGTGTGTGTGTTTGTGTGTATGTATATATATTAAATCTGATTAGTATATTATGTACTGCCAATAAAAGGAGTAAAATCTTGCCATTTGCAATGACATGGGTGGATCTAGAGGACATAATGCTAAATAAAATAAATTAGAGAAAGACAAATACCGTATTATTTCACTCATAGGTGGAATTTAAGAAACAAAACAAATGGAAAAAAAAGAAAGAAAGAGAGAGAGAGAGAAACCAAGAAACAGACTCTTAACTGTAGAGAACAAACTGATAGTTACCAGAGGGGACGTGGGTGGGGGATGGATGAAATAGGGGATTAAAGAGTGCACTTAGCATGATGAGCACTGAGTCATGTATGGAATTGTTGAATCTGTATATTGAATCCCTGAAACTAATATAACACTTTATGTTAAATATACTGAAATCAAAATAAAAATCCTTAAAAATAAATAAAATACAGAAATGTTGTTGAAAGAAAGTTTTAATGAATGGATGGATGAATGGTTGATGTCTATCCACATGGACATCCTATTCTTCCCAGTAAGCAGTATTTGCAGAAAGTGGTTATTTCTAGAGGCAGTGTATTGTAGTATGTGAGATCATGAATTCTAGATCCACATTGCCTGGATTCATTTCTCCCTAGGACAACTTCTTCAATTGTTCATGGCCCAGTTCTCATCTCTAAAATGGGTGTTTTGTAAGTAAGAAAGAAGTGAGTTAAAAATACCTGCAATGCATAGAATTGTGTCTTGTAAATAGAATGTGCTGGATAAATGTTTCCTGTTATAGGTGTGTATCAGGTTATCATGGAGGAGATAAGTTTCTACAGTCCCAGATTCTCTCAGAAAAAAAAAAAAAAAAAAAGAAAAGAAAAATATATATTTTATCCTAGAGACATAGATATTGTAGAAAATGGAAAAATAACTAGATTACATAGCAGATACCTGTTACCTCAGAGGAAATCAATGGATTTAATGTCATAATGTGAATTTTACATCTAAAAACAAAAGATGAACTAGCTGCCTTAAAGAGAAAATAGGGAACATGCTAGGTATTAGTTGCCTCTCTCAATCCTAAGAAAGTTGACTTAGAAGAAACAAATTTGAAATATTATTGCAAATGTCAATAATAAGAAACATGAAAATTTTACATTTTTGAATTTGTGAAGTAACAGTCTATTCAAAGTCACTGTTGAACTTAAAACTTCACAAGCAGTGGCATATGATAAATTTTCAATGATTTTTAGTGAAATGAAAAATTACACTTGTCCATGAAGTTCAAAAGCACACACACAAAAATAAATAAAGACCAAAAAACTTTTAGACTGTTACTTCATTCAGGAAATAAATTTGGGAAGTATGGTGGAAGGTCTGAAATTAAGATGCAACATTTAGCACTTTCTGACAACTTTGAGCCCCAAGGCCATACCACAACTGTCAGCTGGCCCCAATATGACCTGCCCTCTGGGGGAAACACTCCCCATTCTGCTTGTTCCCCTCAGCTGGGAACTGAACCTAAATTCCCTTCCAGCCTTGAAGAATTATCCAAACAAAGCCAATCACATCCTCTGATGGGAACCTGGAGTCACCCAAGCCCTTGTTATTGTACAGGAGCTTGCCTCCCACAGTCACTGCACATTTATTCTATTCCCAAGTGCAACATCTTATGGCCTTGCATGGTGTGGCATGTTCTTCTCCCTGAGTATGAGCTTATATGACTAATGAACTGCTGTCAGACTCCTCTGTTCGATCTCTGGTGCCTTGTGTTCAGCCATCTCCAGAACCCTATGGTGGGACTTAATGCCCCACCAATGTATGATGAAAATACAGACAAAATTGGAAAATAATTTGTGTCCTTGTTTTATTAACTTATTTAATGTTGTTATTGTTATATGATGAAATGTAGAAATCCCCTCTTATTCCATAATCTTCTTCATTCATTTATCAGTGAGGATTTTTTTCTGTATTTTCACTCTTACCAATAAATGAAGAGACAAAATCCTTATGCATTTTATTAGTTTTCTATGGCTCTCTATCAAATTCTCAGAAGTATAGTTCCTTAAAACAGTATGCATTTATTAGTGCACAGTTCTGTAGGTCTGCATACACTGCATCTTTGGATTTTCTGCTCAGGCTCTCACTAGGCTGAAATCAAAATGTTGGCTAGGTTGCATTCTCATCTGAAGATCAGGAACCTTCTTCAAGGTTGCTGGTTGTCTGTTAAGTTTATTCTCTCTCTATTTTTTTTCTTCTTCTTCTTTTCTTTTCTTTTCTTTCTTTCTTCTTTTTTTCTTCTTCTTTTTCTTCTTTCTTTTTCAAAGATTTTATTTATCCATTTGACAGACAGAGATCACAAGTAGAGAGTCAGGCAGAGAGTGGAGGAAGCAGGCGCCCTGCTGAGCAGAGAGCCCTATGCGGGGCTCCATTTCAGGACGCTCAGACCATGACCTGAGCTGAAGGCAGAGGCTTTAACCCACTGAGCCACCCAGGCGCCCCAAGTTTATTCTCTTGAGGTTGGAGTACCAAGATCCTTGTTTATATGCAGGCTGTTGGCTGGGGAACCACTCTCACCTAGAGACCTCCTACAATTCCTTGCCATATAACCTCTTGCCCCCTAAGCAATTCACAGCATTAATATATTTGCTTTATTCCAGGCCAGCCGAAGCATATATTTCAAACTACGCTTTCTGACATCATCCAGGAAGCTCAATGATTATGAGCTTCCTGAGCTTTATTCTGTTTGTGAGCAAAATGAGGATATTGACATCTTCCCTGACTTTTGTCAGAGTTATTTTGAAGTTCAAATGTGCTAAAGCTTAAAAAAAATTCTGTATTGTCTTAAGCACTCTGTAAAGTTAACACTGCTTATGATAAATACCACTCATTGAGTGGTTACTGTACGTTGTATTTTGTTGTCAGCACTTCCAAAAGATTGTTGCATTTCACCATCATACTTACCTTTATCATAGTCATTTTATGCATAAGGAAGTGAGCACAGATGCAACCAAAATTTAAAACCAAACACACCCCAGAGGCCACATTACTAATCGTTTTATTTTGCTATATATAAAGGTTTTATTTGATGTGAGTTTTGTCTTTTTTTTTTTTTTTTTTTTTAGATTTTTATTTATTTATTTGTTAGAGAGAGTGAGCACAGACAGACAGAGTGGCAGGCAGAGGCAGAGGGAGAAGCAGGCTCCCTGCTGAGCAAGGAGCGGGACGCAGGACTCAATTCCAGGACGCCCGGGATCATGACCCGAGCCGAAGGCAGCCGCCGTAACCTACTGAGCCACCCAGGCCTGGTTAGTACTTGGATGGGAGTTTTGTCTTTTTTTCTCGTATTTTCTTCACTTCTCATATACATTCTACTCGGATCATACCCAAATCTTGATTTTTGCCTTTTATTGCTTAATAATTTATCACTATTTTTTTCCTATCTGAACTCTTGTTTCAGTTTGCATCAAACCGTTTTACCATTGAGGATACTTTCTGCTTTTGCATGATCCTTTTTCTTTCTGCTCTCCTATGCTTATTGGTAGGAAAAATACATATATAATGAGAACTATGCTTTTCTGTTTATGTATCTGTCTTTTTCATTGAATGGCAATTACCATCAATATCATGTATTATGACGAAAAATAAAACAGAATACATATTTAATGTTTTAAACTCCCAATTTCTAATAAGCAAAACCTTTAATAGACTGTGGGACATAGCCTTAGATCCTGAGCATCTGACTTTGGCTTGGGTCCTGATCCCAAGGTACTGGGATCTAGCTCTGCCTCAGGCTCTGTGCTCAGCAAGGAGTCTGCTTCTCTCTCACTCTGATCCTCCTCCCACTTATGCTCTTTCTCTTTCTCTCTCTCTCAAATAAATAAAGTTTTTAATAAATTAATTAATAATAAAATAATAAATAAAATAAATCTCTTCAAATGTTAGTAAAACTGACTGAGTGCAGTCGTTCTATATGTTGGGCTGCCAGGAAGGGCTACCAAAGATGGCGAAAGTTCCCGCCACAAGACCTGAGCTCGGACAGAACAAAGGCGCAAGCAGGAATCTGAGACCCCCGCCCCGGGCTCCCGTCAACCAATGGGATCCTGATGAGCAGGCGGGATATCCAAATAAGGGAAACTTCCAAAAGACCCCTGAGCTTTCCCCAAGACCCCTTAAAAGCCCCCTCCTCCCTGCCTTGGGGGCGACTTCCGCCACTCTGCTTTCCAGAATCGCAGAACCTCACCCGAGGGTGCCCACCTCCTCCCGGCACAACTTTCCTGGCTCCCCTTCTCCTGAGCCCTGAAACTTCACCGGAGAGCGTTTTTAATAAATCTTGCCTTGCACCCACTTTGCCTGGTGTTGTGTTTATCTCGCCGGAAAAAGCTTTACACTATATAATCTAATGTGCACTATAAAAGACACTCACGACCTATATTTATAGCTGGTCATAGGAGTCATAAATTGAATTATACTTTATAGTGATTATGAGACTAAAATCAAAGCATTTACTTAAAATTCTGTATCAGGCTTTGTTACTTTCTTTTAAAAAATTTATTTTTTAATAATAGAGAGAGAGAGACAGACAGTGTGGGGAGAGAGGCAGACAGAGAGTGAGAGAGAGAGACCATCGCAAGCAGAATCACGCTGAGTGCAGATCCCAGTGAAGGGCGTGATCCCAGGACCCTGAGACCATGACCTGAGCCAAAAGCAAGAGTTGGACACTCAACCCACTGAGTCATTCAGGTGCTGCAAGATACTTTTAGTTTATTTAAAATTTTGTTTATTTATTTTATAAAGAGAAAGACTGAGATACTCAACAGCATCATCAAGGAAATGTAAACTAAAACTACAGTGAACTATTACCTCATATCTATGAGAATGGCTGTTACCAGAGATAAGCCACTAAAAATATTGGTGAGGGGCACCTGGGTTGCTCATTTGGTTAAATGTCTGCCTTCACCTCAGGTCACAATCTCAGGGTTCTGGGATTGAGCCCCACATGATTCTCTGCTCAATGGTGAGCCTGTGTCTCCCTTTCCCTCTGCTTGATGCTGATACTGCTTGTACTCTCTCTCTCTGTCAAATAAATAAATAAAATCTAAAAAATAAAACAAAATAAAAATACTGATGAGGATGTAGATAAAGGGAACCCTTGCAGGTAAATTTGTATAGCCATTGTGGAAAAAAACCATGTTTCTTAGAAAAGTAAAACTAGGGGTACCTGGGTAGTTCAGTGGGTTAAAGCCTCTGGCTTCGGCTCAGGTCATGATCCCAGGATCTTGGGATTGAGCCCCGAGTCAGACTCTCTGCTCAGCAGGGAGCCTGCTTCCCTTCCTTTTTCTCTGCCTGCCTCTCTGCCTACTTGTGCTCTCTGTCTGTCAAATAAATAAATAAAATATTAAAAAAAGAAAAGAAAAGAAAAGTAAAACTAGAGCTACCTGATAATCAACAATTCCACTTCTAGATATATATCCTAAAATGAAAACAGGATATTAAATAATTATCTGCACTCCCATATTCATTGCAACATCTTTTACAATATCCAAGATCTGGAAACAATCTGTGTCTGTAGATAGGTGAATGGATTAAAAATCCGATAGATCTATATCTACACCTATATATCATATATCAATATCAAATATTATTCCACCATAAGAAAGAAGGAAATTCTGCCATCTGTTACAACATGGATAAATCTAGAGGACATTATGCTAAATGAAACAAGCCAGACAGAGCAAGACAAGTACTGTATGATTTTACTTACTTATAGAATCTAAAAAGATAGGACTGATAAGCAGGGAGTAGATGGTAGTTGCCAGGAGCTGAAGGATGAGGAAAATATGGAGATGGTGATCACAAGGTACAAACTTCTGGTTATACAGTTAGTAAGTTCTAGAGATCTAATGTGAAACATGTTGACTCTAGTAAATAATATGTGTTTTATACTCAAAATACTTAATTTTAAATTAGAACTGTATGTACATGTAATTTTCAGAAATGATTATATTTAAAAGATATTTTTGAAAAATGGTGTTTTGTGAAGCAATTTATTTATAGATTTATTGGTTAATTGATTCATAGACTCAACAAACACAGTAGCACAAACAGTAAACCAGGTATTATATGCTACAGGGTTTAGAGATAAAAAAAAAAAATCACTTATCTCCCCAAAAGGTTTATAGTTTATTGGGTATGTTGGTGAAGTTAATATTTACATAGTTATTTTAATACATGTAACTTAAATAACCTAAGCCTTCCTTTACCACCTACAGATTCATGAATATCACTTTCATAATAGAAGTGAAGTAAATTGTAAAAAAAAATTTGAGTTGCTTCTATGAAAATTTAATTACTTTGTAAATAAACAATTATCTTGTTTAACAATTTTTAGTTTAAGAAAAATTCCTTTTCATAATTTTTCCTTATTGCCTTTATTTTCATCAATAGGATATCAGGTAAGTTTAAAAAAATTCTTGGAGATTAGTTTTATGTAAGACATGGAAAGAAAAATACAGCAAGTAATGCTGAAGTGGATAAAATAATATATTTACTTATTAACCTATCTTAGCATTACATATAATACAAGCAATATTTTTCAATTTTAAAATAACTCATTTATTTTTATTCTCTATATCATTATTTTGAGAAGAGGTCCACATTCTTCACCTTATTTTGAGAAAAGGCCATGATACAGACAATGTTAAGAACTCCTGATAAAAGGCTGCAAGGTTGGTTCAACATCCACAAATCAATCAATGTGATACAATACATTAATAAAAGAAAGAACAAGAACCATATGATACTCTCCATAGATGCTGAAAAAGCATTTGACAAAGTGCAGCATCCCTTCCTGATCAAAACTCTTCAAAGTGTGGGGATAGAGGGCACATACCTCCATATTATCAAAGCCATCTCTAAAAAACCCACTGCGTATATCATTCTCAATGGAGAAAAACTGAGAGCTTTTCTGCTAAAGTCAGGAACATGGCAGGGATGTCCATTATCACCACTGCTATTCAACATAGTACTAGAAGTCCTAGCCTCAGCAATCAGACAACAAAATGAAATTAAAGGCGTCCAAATTGGCAAAGAAGAAGTCAAATTATCACTCTTAGCAGAAGATATGATACTCTATGTGGAAAACCCAAAAGAATCCACTCCAAAACTGCTAGAACTTGTACAGGACTGCAGTAAAGTGTCAGGATATAAAATCAATGCACAGAAATGAGTTGTATTTCTTTGCACCAACAACAAGACAGAAGAAAGAGAAATTAAGGATTCAATCCCATTTACAATTGTATCCCAAACCATAAGATACCTAGGAATAAACCTAACCAAAGAGGCTAAGAATCTATACTCAGAAAACTATAAAGTACTCATGAAATAAATTGAGAAAGACAAAGAAATGGAAAAATGTTCCATGCTCCTGGATTGGAAGAATAAATATTGTGAAAATGTCTATGCTACCTAAAGCAACCTATACATTTAATGCAATCCTTATCAAAATCTCATCCATTATTTTCAAATAAATGGAACAAATAATTCTAAAATTTATATGGAACCAGAAAAGACCTCAAATAGCCAAAGGAATATTGAAAAAGAAAGCCAAAGTTGGTGGCATCACAATTCCAGACTTCAAGCTCTATTCCAAAGCTGTCATCATCAAGATAGCATGGTACTGGTACAAAAACAGACACATAGATCAATGGAACAGAATAGAGAGCCCAGAAATGGACCCTCAACTCTATGGTCAACTCGTCTTTGACAAAGCAGGAAAGAATGTCCAATGGAAAAAAGACAGCCTCTTCAACAAATGGTGTTGGTAAAATTGGACAACCACATGCAGAAAAATGAAATTTGACCATTTCCTTACACCACACATGAAAATAGTCTCAAAATGGATGAAGGACCTCAATTTGAGAAAAGAATCCATCAAAATCCTTGAGGAGAACACAGGCAGCAACCTCTTTGACCTCAGCTGCAACAACTTCTTCCTAGGAACATCGCCAAATGCTGCTGCCCCTCGGAACAATTTGTTACTTAAACTGTAACCGCTAGAGGATTTTACTAGTTGCCAAGCACATTTAGATATGGCCTTAAGAAACACTGATACTGACAACAGGTCTTTGGGGAGAAGGACGATGTACGACCATGAAGCTGGGCAGCTGGGGATGCCTGGCTAGCTCAGGGCTGAACGCCACGGAACGCTGGTCAGCTCAGGGTGGAATGAAAACCGCCTGCTTCCCTTTTTCATGGTCGCTCCTTTCTCTTCCCAGAAGTGCTCGTTGTTAGGTAGATGAGTCCTTTGAATGTGCTTGGTTAACTAGAAACCTGACCCTCCTCCTTGCTGGCCTGCAAGACGTGACTAACGTGTGACCTTCATCCATCCTTCTGTTGGCTATTGTTTTCTATCTAATAAAAGTGAGACTGTGGAGTTGCTCCTGGCAGCCGTCCTTTTCGACTGTTGTCCCCTGCTCCCAGTCTTTTGCAGCTGACTTGTTTGTGCCTAATTCTTCTCTCGTCGCTGACTGGAAGCGGCAGCCAAAGGTAAGTAAAGCAAGAGCAAAAATGAACTATTGGGATTTCATCAAGATCAAAGGCTTTTGCACAGTTAACAAAACCGAAAGACAACTGAGCGAATGGGAGAAGATATTTGCAAACAACATATCAGATAAAGGGCTAGTATCCAAAATCTATAAAGAGCTTAGCAAACTCAACACCCAAAGAACAAATAATCCAATCAAGAAAGGGGCAGAGGACATGAACAGACATTTCTGCAAAGAAGACATCTAGATGGCCAACAGACACATGAAGAAGTGCTCCACATCACTCGGCATCAGGGAAATACAAATCAAAACCAC